>NC_133659.1:28379076-28553527 GCF_037893015.1 Macrotis lagotis
CATCAATAAAACATTTGGTGAGCACCTACTGTACACAAGGTTATTAGTAGGAGTCCATGTCTTTTAACAGTATCTTAGTGCTACTTGAATTACTGTTCAAAAGATCTCAGAAGCCTTTGTGGTTGGAATTATTTGCCCAAGGCCATCCAGGTAGTCCAGTGGCAGGGATTTTGGGACTAATTCCAAAACCTAATGCTCTTGCCATCGAGTTTGCAAATTTAGCTGAAGAAAAAAACAGATGCTTTTCTCCTAAAAGCAGTCATTAGTGGGCCAGGACATTCTTAAGCCAAGGCACTATAGCTGTGACACCTGAACCAAGTTAGAGGCCCACCTGTAAATCAAAGAAAAAAAAATGTGAGCTACACGCATATTTCTGTGTGCCCTTAAAAGATACAAAAAAAGAAACAGAAATTAACTGAAGTCCAAACTAAAAATTAAGGATTTGACATGCTGGTGGAAGAAAAAAGTAATTAAAGAAATTTTGAAAGTTAGTGAATTAAAAAAAATAATAAATTATAGCACCCATCTGTGCCAACACGGACATCTGGCGATCTGTGGAGTCTTAATTACCTCTTTACGCCATAGGCCATATTAAGCAAATTGTCCAGCCTGAAAAGAGAAGGAGGGTCTCGGGGTTAATTTCTCACAGATGGCAAGATTGAGCAATGGAACGATTTATTCTGATGGCCCCCTTCTCAGAGAAGAGACGCTCAAGCACTTCCCCCAAAAGGCCTCCAAAGAGCACTGCGAGTGGCAGCTGCCCCTCTTGGGCCATCAACATGGTAGGAAGCCCAGTGAAGAGCCACTGGGGGCTGGAGGAAAGCCTGCTCAGTCTCCATCTCTCCCTGTCTCTCTTTGGGTCTGCCTTAGCAACTAAAAAATAACTCTCTGCCCCACTCCACCCTTTGGGCCTTTTTTTCTTAATTTTTGAATTTGGGTTGGTTATAAACATTTAAAAAAATTTTTTTTAACTATTCACCTTTCACTGCAATCAAACTTGTGGAGAAATGATTTCTGTCTAAAAGAACCCATGACACACCCAACTGTATGTAATCCCTTTTTGGAGGTGAGGCTGGGCTTAGTAGGGCAGAAAGGAGAGAGGAATACAAAACCCAAAGCCACCAGCTGAATGCTCCCCCAAACCACCCTGGGTGAAAGGCTGGCATGCTCTAAGACACCTCCTCCTGGCCCTCCCTCCTGAGAAAATAAGCTCACACCCTGGGGCAGCAGTAGCCAAGGTTTCCGTTATTAGAAACCTCCAGGAGAGGGTATTTTATTTTACATGAATACTGCATGTGCACTCTCACACAAAGTAAAAATTAGATGACTCGAATGCTTGGTGAGGAAGAAATCATTAGCAATTTCAGCTCCCATTATTATTCCTGGCAATGGAAAGGACTCCAAAAAAGCTAATTGTCTCTCTTGACCCTCACCCCACCCCTCCCAGGCCAGTCCTTCCTGCTACATTCCTAGGAGATCCTGGGTGATGAAAACCACCCTTTAATTAAGGGAGGAGAGTGAAGGGAGTAGGGGAGGAGGAGGGTTGTGGGGGATGAAAGTGCTACTGGAAATATATTAAGGGCCACTAAGAGAATCACTACCCTTCCCATTAAACACAGACCAAGCCTTCAAATAAGCAAATAATAAGAATTTCCAATCCTCCTCCCCCCCATCCAAAAAAAAGGGGAAGAAGCTACCCAGGGCTTCAGTCCATCAAAAGCAAGCATCCAGTGGGGTAATGATCCCGGGAAGCTAATTAGGCTTGGAATAAATTGTGTTCTAGGGCTAGGTCACCAGGATCCTTTGGTAGATATGGGAGCTACCTGCTGGGGAGCAGAACCCTAATTCTGTCCTCTTTGCCTGGACTATCCCTTAGGGATGCCATGAGTCACAGAAGGGAAAAGGAATCTTAGGGGTCAGGAGGTCATCCAGGCCCCACCACTGTCCAAAGTCAGGGTGAACTTATGGCCTCATTTAGTAATTAAGTTCACTACATATTGTATTGCTTGCCTTCTCAATGGGTGGAGAAGGAGCTAGAGGGAGGGAGAGAATTAGGAATTCAAAATTTTAAAAAGTGAATATTAAAATAAAGTATAATAAAATTCTCTCTTTCTCTATCTTCCCCTCTCCTGGTCCCTTCTATTTGTCTTTCTACATAGTCAAAAAATAAGAGCTGAGGGAGACCTCAAGTCAAGCCCAGTCCCTTTCATTTAACAGAAAAGGATCTGATCAGTCTGTTCTAAGCTCTTCCTCCCTGGACTCTGGAGGTCTTGCTCACCCTTACCTGAATCTCTGGGCCTGGTGGTGCAGAGGCCCCGGGTAGCGTCTGTTGGGTGACTGATAGAGCTGAGAGAGCAGGGCCTGGCTGGTCTTCTGGCTGGGGTTGTTGGCAAACTTCACAGTAATGGGTTCTGTAGCCCCACTGGGTTTCTGGCCATTCAAGCCTTTGATAGCTTCTTCTGCCTCTATTCTCTTGTCAAAGCGGATAAATCCCACACCACGAGAAACACCTGAGCAGGGAAGAGACCAGGGTTAAAAAGGAGGCTAAGAAACAGAAAACAGAAGAATCCAGACAAGAAGGAAGAAAACACAGAGCTCCATCTCATCTCTGAAAAAGTGTAAGCTCCTTGAGGAGAGAAACTTTGAGCACTCAATAAATGTTTACAGATGGACCAACTGATCTCGTGTGGCAGACTGCATGCAATAGGCACTTAGTAAATGCTCTGTCAAAGTCTAAACTGAATCCATGGTGGCTACGAAGAGGAACACCTTGATGAGGTAACACTAGTCTTGAGAGGTCACACCCAGGCCTGGGATGCTGAGGAACAGAGAAAGAAGAGGGCTGTGTCCACAGGGTCCCAGGGTAGAGACAAAAAACAAATCCAGCTATTCTGGGTCCAAATGGGAGCTCTCTCCTACCATTCTGAGAGGTTGGGTAGTTCACCCAAGGTTATCCAGCTAACAAATGACAGGGACAGAATAAGGACTTGGGTCTAATGAGTCGGTCGGGGGAAGGGGACCCTACAGCTGTTTTTTAGAACAGCCAGAGGACGCAGGTCTGGGGGTCAGGCCTGGGGGGGAACTAAGACTGGAGGGACACCAAATCTGGGTTCAAGTCTAGCATCTGAGGGAGGGATGAGCTGTTGGTCTTGGTCCAAAGAGGAGGAGTAAGGAGGGAAATCTTCAAAAAAGTAGACTGAAGCTTCTTGTCAGGGTAGCTTCTTAGCATATGGAGTCTTCCCAAAGGAGAACCAAATGCCTGGGTAAGGTGGATGCCCGCTTGTTGGGTTGCTGGTGTGACCTGAGGCTCCAACAGTCATTTCTGGCAGTGAGCCCTAGTCCTCCTCCATTCTGGATTCATAGAAGAGGCTCCTTTTGATCCACAACTAAGGTCTCTGCCAATCACATTAAACACCTTTGTGGCAAACCGCTGATGGTTGCTCTTATCAGGTCCAGCCTGCACTGGTATGGGATATGGGTGCGAGGAGCTGCTGGAAATGGTCTCCCAAGAGAGGTGGGACCTTCATGACAAGGTGAGAGTCTTATGTCACCTTCCTCAGGGCAGCTCCTGATCACCTGTATCCTCACATATCTTGTCAATGCTGAGTCTATTATCTGGGATAGGTATATACAGCTGGATCACTAATGGAGTTGGGGTTCAAAGAAAAATGACAGCTTATGTAAAAAGGGGTTATTGGCTTTAACTTTTTCAGTTATAAGACCAGATTTTAAATTCCAGCTTTGCCAACCAGCTCATTCTGTGATCTCAAGGTAAAGTAGTTTTACCTCTCTAGGTCTCAGTTTCCTCATCTGTAAAAGAAGATGCTGAAATGAGCTAAAAAATACTCTAATTCAGTCAGTTGCCTTCATTTATTTGTTGCTAAGCAAACTAGACATGAAGGAAGCTGACCCTGTGTCTGTGAATTTACACACCCACCTTCTCCTTCAGTAAATACTGACTGGACCTGGATGGAAAAGCCTATACTGATTGTATGTATATTTGTGTGTGTGTGTGTGTGTGTGTGTGTGTGTGTGTGTGTGTATATATATATATGTATATGTATATATATAAAATCTATATACACATACACACACACCCCCATACCTCCCTTGAATATAACTCAAGTCCATACAACGTAAGCTCCCTGAGAGCAGGGACCAAGTCTTCATTTGGTCATTCTTTCAGCAAAGCCAAGTTCAGAGGAATGCTTCTAAGATACTAATTGGATTGATTCATTGCCTGGAGATGTCTCTGGCTGGGAGGAGGAAGACTCCTCACCAGAAGCTTAGCCACCACACCGGAATGTGCTGTGATTTAGGATTTATACACTCCAAGACTCTTGGGATCAGATTTCAAACTAGAAGGAAGTTGGAGGTCACTGAGAGTGGGCTTCCTCTTTCCATCCTTGCCTTGTCTAGAATGTTAGGCTTCCTTTAAGGGCTCACCTGGTCCCAGGCACTCCCCGCCCTCTGCTACCATCCACTGTGTCTTTCTTATCCCCGCCTAATATTCACGGTTGTCTCTCTGTTTAGAACGTGAGCTCCTTAAAAGCAGAGATGCCTTTTTTGCTGTTTGCTGTTGTTGCTGTTGTTGTTTGTATCCCTATGGTGTAGCATTGTTATTTGTAAATGCCTTAATTGGATTTTTACAGAGAAGGAAGCTGAGACCCAGAGAGGTCACACAAGGAGTTTCTGAGTTGAGATCTGACTCCAGGTCTTCCAATGCTACAGCTGGTGCTTTTTGTATCACTTGTTTCCAGAACAGGAGAGACAAAAGGATTTATTAAGGCCCTACTATGTGCCAGTTAGGAAGCCTAAATAAAAAAGTTGTCTAAAGGTGTTAAACTAGTTGCTGTCTGTGCTTGGTGAATGGACTGAAAACCCTGGTGAAATTATGAATCTGGATGCAGGAGGGTTAAATAAGCCCACTTGACTGGTCCCTTAAACCCAGCTCAAAGGAGCTAGAAGCAGAGCTGGGAACAGGGCCTGTGCACTTCAGAACCATGGACAGGGGTGGGGGGGGGGGCAAAGGAAAAAGCCCTCAAATGAACCTGTGACTTGATCCACTAGGATGCGGGAGGTGATGATGCGGCCATACTGGGAGAAGAGCTGCTCCAGTTCTTTCTGGGTCATGGTTTTTGGGAGGCCGCTGACGTACAAGTTTGCATCCCGGATGGATGCTGAGCTCGGACGGGCGTAGGAGACCTGGAGGGGTAATGGGGTGGGGGTTGGGGAGGGTGGAAGAGAAGGGAAAAGAAATGGGGGAGAAGGGTGGAAGATAAGGAGAAGAGGAAGAGAGAAGAGGAATAGAGGAGGAAAAGGAGGGGGAGGCAGGATGAGCAGGAAGAGAAGGAAGAGGAAAAGAAAGAGAAGCCAAGGAGAAGGGAGAGAGGAAGATGAGTGGGAGGAAGAGGGAAGAGGAAACAGGAACAAGAGGGAGATGGGGAGGAGGAGAGAATGAGTACACCTTAGGCTACTGTGCCCACAGCCCAGCCACCCTGACCCTCCCCAGTCACCCAAGCTCTCCACTGACCCAGCCTTGCCTGCCAGCTTAAATAATTCCCTTTTGAGGGTCCTCACATGAGCCAAGGAAGCTCTCGTCAACGTGAAATGAAGCCAGCCCACGCCCAAGGTTCTTTGGAGCGTGAATCGGCAGGTAAAGGAACCACCAATTCCACCCCCTTATCTCATACACAGAATCTGACACCTCTGAGCCTCCCTGTCATCTTCCCCTACAAATTCATGAAAGATACCAAGTTCCTGACCAACTCCATTCCTTTTTCTTCCCAGTTCTGGCTAATAGAGCTCAGTGAGCCACCCCACCCTCTCTCCCAGGGCACATCTGTACCAGGATGGGTCAACCCAGCCACCTTCAGAGTGACCCCCAAGGAGGCCAGACCTCAGCAAGCCAGATGAGGCAGTGGGGGAAGGAAGAAAGAGCTCTCTGGTGCACCAAAGAGAAGGTACAATTTCAGAAAAAATTATCTCCCTGGATCTCTGTGAACTGTTTTCTTCCAAAATGCTAACAGAGACGTGTAAACAGATCTGAAATTCCATCTGCAAAGAGCCAAATCTGCAGTGTACACATAAGCAAAGAACATTTCAGTAGTCATTAATTTTAGATTTTTTAAAATTTATTTTTATTTTTATTTTTTTTTAAATTCAAAAGACAAACAACACCCAGTGCCGGCGAGGATGCTTTGTAGCCAGTCTCTCCCGCTCCAGCTATTTCTAGGGTGGCCACAGCTCAAAATAGAGCTGGCCGGCTCTATAGCCTGCCTGCTGCTGCTGCCAATGGACAGCGGCCTGGCCACCAGAGCACACCTGAACAAGAAGGCTCATTTAACCTAGAATCTGACTGGTACATGCATGCACACCCATGTACAGAGCCTGGTAAGAACAGAGAAGCAGTCAGTGCAGGAGAGATCAAAGAAGATATGTTTTCATAGAATGGGAGCAGGCACATTAGGGAGAGAGCCCAGGTCTGGTGGTCAAGTGTCCAGGGGGCCACTCTCCCCTCTGTACCCTACCACTGGGCCCCAAGTCCTTCCCAATGACAGAAATGACGGCTCTGTTTCTCTGATCTTCCCTAAAAATAGACACTGACTCAACAGACAGAAAGATGGGGTGAGAGTGACTAATGTTCACTCTGCTAGTGGAGGCAGAGGCGGTGGTCTCTAGCATCTGGCTCTGGTGCTTTGGGATGGGGGGGGGATGACAACAGGGTCTTTAAATTCATTATGAGCTGTTGGCTACTCCATCAAAGAGACATGGGCAGATACATGGGTTGATGGTTGGTAAAAATGAGCCCTCCCAGTCAGATGTGATTCAACCAAGGAGTCCACAGCAAAAAATTTAAGAGCTTCTGAGAAGCAGAACCTAGAAGGTCCAACTTCAGTCCTTGTCTTGGCCCCTCTAAACAGGCATAGGGAACATTCTAGAAGCCCAGAGAAGCAACCCAGGATCAATCAGATGTTGAGGCTAATCTTCAGGGGTATCTATTATAAGGGAGGCACAGGTGAATCCCAATCTCATACGTATGCCTGTCATTCTAGCTTCCAAGAGAGGCATAGTCCATCTCCCTGAAGAGCACCTTTCCCATTTCCTACTGTGGAAGTCAGCAGAATTCAGAGAAAAGGGATGTTTTTTGTTACTCTTATCTATAAAATGAAGAGGCTGAACCACAGAATTATAATCCCAGAATCAACATTTCCTAAAGCCTTCCGCTGGGTGCTAGCCACCGTGTGCTTTACAAATGCTGCCTCACGTGATGCCAGGTGCTGAGAAAAAGAACAAAAGAAAAACAATAAAACTCATCTCCTGAATGACATCCTTGAGAAATGGGCATCTAGCACCTGCTTAAATGATGGAGAACTCATGACCTTTGGAGGCAGCCAGTGGAAAGGCTTCTCCTATCATAGGGGGCAGAGAGCATCTCCGAGGAAGCCTCTATCAGGCTTCTTTCCTACCATGTGGTTGCAAGCACAGGGAAGAAGACAACTTGACACAGGGACAGGCTTTGGGAGTCTGCCCCTCTGTCTGCCTCCAACACATTGCTTGGGGCCTGTGGGGAGGATAGACTGCCCAGAGCATCTCAGCTCTGACAAAGTCACATTAAGAACCTCATTTACCCCAACACTTTCAGTCAGAGGTTAGGAGAGTGGTAAGCATGTAAGGGGTTATGAGGCCAAATGTGTGTACCCCACATGAAAAGAGAAGGATAACGAGAAATGCAGCCTTAGAGGTGCTAGTCAAGCAATTACTCAGCAAGCTGAGTCAAACAGTCCCTGCCCTCAAGAAGTTTCCATTCTAGAGAGGAAGAGTACATGTTCCCAGACAGTAGGTAGGCCAGAATACAAAATAAAGTGACTGAAAAAAATTAGCAACTAGAAGAGACAGGAAAAGTCTCAAGCCTGGAAAGGAGCTATGGGTTCCAAAAGGTGTAAGTGAAGAGTGAGAGTGAATGAGCAAGCAAGAACATGAGAGAGTGCAAGTGTATACCAGACAAGAGGGATAGCGTGTGCAAAGACAAAGAAGTGGGAAGATGGGTCATCATAGACCCATGTAGGGAAAAACATGTAGGCTGGTCTGGCTTCATTAATGGCAATTTGAGAATCATAGAACCTCCAAGCTGCAAGGAACCTCAGAGGCATCAAATCCAAATGACAGCTGAGCCAAAGTCCCCTTGATGGTGTCTCTGACAAATCAGAGCCATTCAGTTTCTGTTAGAAGATTTCCATCAGTGGGGAGTTCACTCCCTTCTGATCCCACTCCTCCCATTTTCAGATGCTCTAAGGGTGGGGGAGCTTCTCTTCACCAGAAACCCAAAGTTGCCTCTCTTCAACTATGTCATTCAATGCTGCCAGTATCCAGATGATTAGGACCAGCCCAGAAACTGAATTCTCATCTGTAATATGACAAAAGGGGTCCAGGGTACCAAACGACTCTGCATCCTCAGTGACTGGACCAGGCTTGTGACTGACAGTAAATGAATGACACTACATGACACACCTGTCTTGTAAATTGGGGAGGGGAGGGGGCAGTCTTGAGCTTACTACAGAAGAGTATGGCCCTACCTTTGGAGTTCTGGAATTGAAAGAGATATCAGAATAGAAACCTGGCTCTACCCTGGTGCTGAGGAAGAATGCCCATATCACTCACATGCCCAAATGGGCATCTAGCTCTATGGTAGGATAATTGGATCCTTCTTGCTTTGGGCAGAAGAGAGCCTATTCTTCCAACTGGCAGGGCTGGGGGGGTATGAATATTAAATGTCTTGACTCCTTACATATATTCTGTATCTACTGTTTACATGCTATGTCCACTGATAGGATAAATGTCATTTCAGGGCAGGGGCGGTCTTTCCTTTTGTCTCTGGATTCTTCTAGATGTAGTGACCGACACAGGGTAGGGACTACTGTGGGGGCATAGCGGTAGAATGCCAGACTTGGAGTCTGAGACGACCTGAGTTTACATCCAATCTCTGACTTTTTTTTTTTTTAGTTTTTGCAAGGCATTGGGGTTAAAGTGGCTTGCCCAAGGCCACACGCAGCTAGGTAATTATTAAGTGTCTGAGGCCGGATTTGAACTCAGGTACTCCTGACTCCAGGGCCAGTGCTCTTATCCACTGCGCCACCTAGCTACCCCCCTGACATGTTTTTTTGGGTTTTCTACAAGGCAGTGGGGGTAAATGACTTGCCCAAGATCACACAGTTAGGTAATTATTTTTAAGTGAGGTCAAATTTTAACTCAAGTTCTCCTGACTCCAGGGCTGGTGCTTTATCCACTTGTGCCACCTAGCTACCCCTCTTCAACGCTTTTTAGCCATGTGACCCTAGACAAATCCCTGTTTGCCTCAATTTTCTCAACTGCAAAATACAGCGAATAATAACTCTTCCCTCTCTGAATAAGTATCAGGGTCAAACGAGATAATAACTTTAATGTGCTTTGGTATAAGGCCTTGCTCATAATAAGCACCACCAAAATGTTAACTGCTATCATTATGCTTATTATTACTTGTTATTATCATATAACAGGAATTATATAGCACTTTAAAGTTTGCAAAAAGCTTTGCAATGTCATCCCTTTTGATCCTCACAACAGTCCTGGAAGGAAGGTGCTATCCCCATTTTACAGATGAGGAAGACAGACAAAGGCTAAGTGATTTGCCTAGGGTCATACAGTTAAATATTCTGAGGTTGGATTTGAACTCAGGTCCTCCTGCCTCCAGCTTCAATGCTCTATCTAGTGCTACCTAATTGAGTTATAGGATGATCCTTAAAAGTATTAGAGAAATGAGTGTTTTTATTACTTCTCTCCATAGCAACATGGCCGGCCCCTTGTTTTTGGTCCAAAACTAAGTTTTCATCAGCACGGGGAGTTCCCAGTGTGTAAACTCCCTCCACTAATGTGGCCCATCAATCATTGGTAATTCAGAGTCTTGGAAAAGTTACTACAGATTAAGAACCTATGAGTTAAATCGTCCTTGGGGTACTTTCCGGGGCTCATGCCTATGATCACAGCCAGATCTGAGAGGTAGGAGTAGGATAGGGAGAGAAACATCTGGGGCCACTTTACTTTGTACCAGGGACTCTCTCCATAAATTTCCAGAAAAATTGGTCCTTAACAGAGAAACAAGAGACACCATTATAACGCCAAATTTATACATAGACCCAAGTTAGACAATGTGAAATCATTTTAATTATAACATGGAGGCTCTTATTTAAAGAAGGTAAGGATCAAAAGGAAAAAAAAGGGGGGCCAAGAACTCCAGTAGCAGCCAATAGCCTCCCCAACCACTGCTCTCATCACACACACACACACACACACACACACACAATCCCAATCACCAATCTGAATTCAAGTTCAGAGCTAGCAATGATATTGTGCTTTAATGTATACATCATCTCCTTTGGGGTCCCTAACAACCCTGTGTTGTTGCTGTCAAGCTGTTTTCACTCTGTAGCAACATTTGGGTTTTTCTTGGCAAAGATACTGGAATACTTTACTATTTCCTTCTCCAGCTCATTTTAATTATGAAGAAACTGAGGTAAATAGGATGACATGACTTACTCAGGGTCACAAAACTAGTATATAACAACCTTTTGAGGAAAGCATTATTATTATTCCCTTTTTATAGATATGGCATCAATATAGGTAGCTTTGCCCTGAGTCACACTGCTATATCTGAGGCAGGATTTGAACTCAAGGTCTTCCTGCATCCAGATTTAATATCTTATCCAATATACCACTTAGTAACTCACAAAGAGTTAGAACTACTGAAATAACAACCCTTAAATGCCAACTCTGGGGTAAAAATTGAGTTCATCTGTCTTTTTCCATCTATAAAGGACCCTGGGAAAAAGACCATTAAGTTCATTTTTTTAAGGGAAGGTGATAAGTGAACAGAAGGAAACCATTTTGAACAATCCTAGGAAGATGATTTTTAGAATTGTCAGAAAAAAAGTATAAGGAAAGACAGGTGTCATCAGAACAGAGATTTGGAAGCCCCCCTGGGGACCATCTCATCTGCAGGCTCCAACTGGAGAGAAACATGCTCAACTAACAATGCTGGGGAATGGCCCATAGCTGTGGCTGGAGATGGGTTCTCCCACCCACAGCTGACTGGGACCTTAAAGGCTTTCAGCTCTGGCTCAGTCTCCTGAAACCTCATCCACATTTTTCTCCTTCAGTGACCTTCAAAATACAGATGATGTCCCTCTCTAGAGCAGAATGTCAGTTTTTGAGGGCAGCAGCTTGATGCCATTTCTGTAATCTAGGTGCTGAGCCTTTTAAAAATGTCTGAGTGGAGAGTTTTATCACTTGTCAGAACTGGAACAAGTCTTAGAGATCATTTCATTCGACCCTCTAAGCTTTACAGAGAACAAAAAATGAGGTTGAAAGAGAAGGGAATAGCCCATTAAACACAACTACTCAGTGTCAGAGCTGATCCTTCTGGTATCAAGTTCAAGATTCCTTCCATTTTATCTTATACAGGAATCTAACAGTCTCTCCAACAAGGATCATTCAGCCTTTTCTGAGACACTTTCCCTGATGAGCAACTTACTACCACACAGTCACTATCCACTGCAAAGCAGAGTTCCCCCCTTCCCCCAGACTGATACTTTTGTAAAGGTAAACTAGGTGAACAATCTAACCCTTAGTCACTGAATGGGTACTGCCTTAGACAAACAGAGACTGGAAAGACCTTAAGTGAAAAAGATTAAGGCCATCACCACCCCCTCTCTTGACTCTCATCTTGCCAGTGGACACCAATGACTCTGAAGAGTGATGCTGAATACTTTGCTCATCTCTGCCACACTTAAACCCAATTCACCCTCATGTCAAGACATCACCCTTGTGATGGCACTGGTTTTCTTGGAGAATGAAGGATGAATAACCACAATTACTCAAATCAGTCCATTTCTCCCTTGTACTTCTACTTCCGTAGCAGCCAAACCTGACTGGTCAATCCCAGGGAGTCTTAGCTAGTCAAAGAGATCACCCCCCCCCAAGTTGGCCACCTTCTTCCTCCCGCAGGCTTGCAATTTAGTTTTGCTAACCCTTATGACCAAACTTACCTTGCCTCCCTATGCTAGAGCTCCATCACTATCCCTCCCCTAAAAAGGCCTGAGCTAACAGTCAAGGGGACCAGGAGTGACCTTGAATGACCCACAGCAACAATCCTTAGGCTGACCCTTGAAGGGTTAGAAACCAGTTGCCCTGAGCTAGACTCCCCCAGGCAGGACACCCTAGTGCCTCTAGTTCTACTCCACCCAGGACTTTATTGCCAGAGCCTTGACAGTGTGTTCCAATTGTTGTGAGTGATGGGCATGTGGACACACTCTCTTCCCTCAGAGACAGGAACCTCCTGGAAAGCAGCCTTCAATGGCATTGGCTGATTTGTCCTGAGCCAGGATCTGAACCCAGCTCCTCTTGACTCCCATCTCCAGGCTCTCTACCCATTATGCCACAAATGTCTCATTCTTCTAGACAAATATGCAACTCTTCAAACCCAACATTTGGCCCAAACTTCCCTTTCCAGCCAGTCCTTGATTTTATCCTGTTTTTTCCAGGCTCCAAGCCCTTGTAGGCACCATCTTCCATATTTAGAATGGCTCTTTTGACCAACCTTGTAGCATCATCCATTTATCAAACTCTCTCCTTTAAGGCCTAGGTTTGGTACTACTACTCTTGGTCATCACCCCCTCCAAATACCAAAGTGATTCCCTCCATCCTTGGGTCTCCCAGGTCTCTCCTAAACACTGTATCCCATTCTAAATTACTCCATGTGATTGACACAACCAATGATACAGGCACTTCAAGGTTTGCCAAGTTCTTTACAAATCTATACTATAATGCTAAGGCTAATAATGGCAGCTGACATCAAGCATGGGCTAACTGTGGAGCAAGGACCATGCTAAGCAAGCACTTTACAATTATTATCTCATTTCATCCTCACAACTACTTAGGAAGGTAGGTGGCATTATTATCCCCATTTTAAAGATAAAGGAACTGAGGCAAGCCTCAGGTTAAGCTACTTGTCTAGTGTCACACACAGCTATTAAATATCTGAGAGAAGATTTGAACACAGGTCTCTGACTCAGTTTCTAGTTCTCTATGCACTGTGACAACCAGATGTCTTTACCAGCATCACAGGGCCCAAAGAAAGAAGTATTTAAATAGGTTTAGAGCTAGAAGGGACAGTCCAACCCTCTCTTTTTACAAAAGAGGAAACTGAGGCCCAAGCAGGTTAAGAGCTAAGTGACTTGTCGAAGGAGGAGGGGTAGGTTTTGATTCTGTGACTCCAAATTCAGAACCATTCCCACTGGGCTGTACTGCCTCCCACACTTGAACCTAAAGCACCATAAAAATGCAAGTGAATGTCTTCCTCCCCTACTGGACTGGAAGGCCAAGGGTAGGACTCTGCCCATCTCTATCTTTGTATTTCTCCAGCAGGAATTCCAAGTGCAAGTGATGCCTCCTTCTTCCTACCCCTGCATGAATCTCAGACTTAGAATTAGAAAGCTCTGGGATACCTGTGTGACTACAGGTATGTTGTTAACCCTTTCTGGTCCTGTTTCCTCACCTTAAAATTAGTATTTTAATATCTGTCACAACTTCTTGACAGGGATGTGGGACTCAAATGTGGTGCTGTCTATACAAAGGGCTTATTCAAATTTCAAAGAACCATGTCAATGTCTGTAATACACTATGATAATTAGCACAATTTAAAAAAAATCTTCATTAATACAAGAATCCCCCCCCCCCAAGGAAAAAAATTTAAAGCAAAAAGGAACAATCCCTCAGGTCAAATTGGCCACTTCCAAAAATATATGTCTCCTGCTTCAGTCCCCTTAGATGCAAGCTTTATCACTAAATTGATCTGATAAATATTTTTATTATCTGTGCTTGTGTCTTACTGCCCACTGGACTTTTGGCACTTGGCCCCACTGGCATCTTGGGTCTCCCTCAGCCAAAGCTTTGCATTCAGCACATGGAAGATAGAGCTCTTTACATACCCCCATTGCCAAAGAAAAGTGAAAACCCTAGGAGCACCCCTAGATTTGGTCTTGTCAGATCTCTTTTGGGACACTTCAGGCCCCCATCTCACATACCTAGTTTTCCCTAGAGCCCTCCCTTATCTCCCCTGGCTTCAGTGGAGAAGAGAGAGGCCAAGGGCAAGAGAGCTTCACCTTTTCCTGGAGAAATACCATTGTAGAAGGTGGCTCTTCAGGAAAGCATTAAGCACAGGTGAAAGATGTAAGTGCTGGCACTTCAGGTCAAGAGAAAGGACTTCTTGGTGGAAGCAACCAAGGCCATTTATCATCATATAGCTAGATCATGAACTGTGGCCATGGACAAGGGAGAATGAGGTCAAACTGATTTTATAAAAATGCCATCATTTTTGACCCTTCTGGAAATAGGCAAGAGTCAACAGGGGACTGAAATGAGCTCATCCAACAAGGTGCAAAAGAAAGCAAGTTCAAACCAGCTGGTGCCCACCTCAGAGCAGAGACAGAGGCCTTCAGGCTGTGATTAGAGCTACATCACAGCCCCATCCTGCACAGAATTCCTTCTTCATGAAGCTGAATGCTAGTCTCCCTGCTCTTCACTCTTGATATCCCATCATCACCCATCTGCAAGATTTTTCACAGGTTCTCCCCCCACCCCAGTCCTGGGATGCACGCCCTCCTCCCTCTGCCTCTTGAGAATCCTTAGGTTCTTAAGCTCATGCTGATCCCCTCATCCGCTACTGCCATTCCCAGTAGACGGGGGTTGAAGTAAGCAATAACTATGTGAGGAACACTATCAACTTTCAAAAATAAGAAAACAAAATGTTCTCTCCTCTCCAGAGGCTTACATTTTAATGTCATCCAGTCCTTTTTCAATTGTATCTGACTCTTTGTGACCCCGTTTGGGGTTGTCTTGACAGAGATACTGGAATAGTTTGCTGTTTTCTTCTTCACATCATATTACAGATAAGAAAACTGAAGCAAAGAGTGAAATGACTTGTCCAGGGTCACACAACTAGTGACTGAGGCCAGGTTTAGAACTCAGGAAAATGAGTCAGGAAGCACCAGGACTTGTTTTCTACTGTGCCCCCTAGCTTCCCTACATTCAAATAGGGGAAGACAAAATATAAAGGGGAATTAGAAAGCAGGGGACAGTGATGCTGGTGCAGGTGTGGAGAGAGGAAGAGGAGCTGGGACTGAAGGGAGCATGAGTTGTGGTCCTCATGAAACAATGCTGACAGCAGGGACTCCACAATCAGGAGAAAAGGCCCAGGGGAAGAAAGCTCTCAGGGCAGGCAAGGAAGGGAGGTCAGGAAGGAAGAAGGTAACTCTGGAGAGTGAGATGTATAAGTGAACACCTGCCCATCTCTCTGTATGTTTCCTGTAACTACTTCGATGAGTATAGATGATTTTTCTTAATTCAGTGTAAACTCTTTGAGGACAGAGACTTTCCTTTTTAGCTTCTCAACCTGAATGCCTGGAATATGGAGGCATTTAATTAATGTGTACCGATTGATGGTTAGACAGCTTCCTAAAAATTTGTATTTTTATAAACTGAATTACTAGATGGGAAGCTTGACGAAGATACCCCTAATCTGCTGATTCCTATTACCACCATTATCCCCTAGTCTAGAGATACAAGGCTTACAGTCTTAAAGGGTTTTTAATTTCGTTACCTCTTTACAAGTTCTAAAGTTCTCTAACCCAAAATGATGGAATGAGAGGACCATTGGCTGACCAAAGACTGACCAAACAAGCCCCTGATGGGGTGGCTGCAAAGAGAGATACCTTCTATAAATGAAGTTGGGCAGGAAATAGCTAAACTAGAGACAGTCCTGGCAGTGAAATAAAGAGTCAACAGTGGAAGACTGCAGCTTTTGAGGGGGAACAGCAACTGAACTCTTAGGTGGGGAAGGGGAGCAGGAGGGGAATCTTTCTCTTTTTCTCTTCCTCCTTGACCAACTTTGATAACTTTTTTTTTTTGGTTTTTGTGAAGCAATGGGGTTAAGTGGCTTGACCAAGGCCACACAGCTAGGTAATTACTGTCTGAGGCTGGATTTGAACTCAGGTCCTCCTGACTCCAGGGCTGCTGCTCTATCCACTGCACCACCTAGCCGCCCCTTGATAACTTTCAGTGCATTAATCTGACCAACAGAAGACATTGCACAAGCAGGAAAAGGTCTGTTCTTGAGACAGGTGACAACTCTGAGGAGTACAAGTGCTATGACTCATGTGAATTTTCTGGTCATTAGAAATTGAGATGTAGAAAGTAATAGGCTCTGGGACCCTAACTGACAAACTTCCTCAGAAGAGCTGCTACCCTCAATGGGGGACACTCTAAGAAAGAAAAGGATACCAGGGTCTTGCAACACTACAAATGGCAGTGTCATCTGTGTTTAGTGTACTGTGTGTGTGTGTGTGTGTGAGCACACTTTTCCTACTGATGCTCTATGTTGCTGTAGTGTTATTATTCCCAATTTAATAAGAAAATATCTTATCATCATTGTTTTTATTAAGGCATCTCAGTAAATGTCTTTCTGAGCTATGTTCTTTAACTGACTATTAAAGGCAAACATACTGATGGGGGCTCATGAGCTTTTTAATTTTAGAAGTGAAGAGCCACAGAGAATTTTTAACCCAGGATAGCTACTCTTCAAGGTTCTACCAGGTTAAGTTGGGGAGGGCATAACTAGCCACAGAAGGGACATAATGTGAGTTCTACTTTAAATGTTATTAAAATGAATTGAAGGGTATAGTTCCAATACCTTAAGCTTAGGAATAAAAAGCAATTTACCACTTTCTCTTAGCTGGAACCCCTAAACTTCATTCTGCTCAATCTACTCTGCAAACTTCTGCTAGTCTAATTTTTCAGAAACATTATGATACCCCCCTCAACCCCAGTCAAGAGCCTTAGATGGTTCCTCACTCCATAATGGCATCCAAGCTAAACCTAGGGACTGGATGGTTTACCGAAGTCTTCTTTAGATTCTATCATTTTTATGAACTTCCCAGGTCCAATCCTCTACATTATTTCCTGTAATCTGGCCTTTCTCACTTCACAGAAGAAGTCTCATAATCCTTTATCATCACCTTTATCCCATTTCTGTGGTTTCCTCTAGGATCTAACTCCAACCCTATCCTCTCTCTCAAGCCTCCTCAGTATATCTCCCACTCACTTTTGACCAATATATGCAGGTCTACCCATCCCTAAAACAGACTTTCTTTGCCTCAGCAACCAAACCAGTGAAAACTCCCATTTCTATTCCCAGGATGCCTGGGTGGACAGGCCTTGAAAGGTCACCCAGGCAACCTCTAGTCAGATAACATGAAGCATTCATCCACTTTCTGGGTGGAGACCCGCCCCCACCACCACCACCACCACAGGTAACAGGGAGTTTAAGACATTCTAGAGCTTTACTCTACTACAGGCCAGTTCAAGCTGTCAGTACAGTGGACTGACTAAAATTGAGCTGAAATCTGCTGACTCTGTGACCACCAAGGTGAATAACTAAGCTCCCCAACACTGTTCTTATCGCCTCTCCTCTCACTTCTCAAAGCATCTGTTCTGGCTAACTCTTTCTCCCTCTAACCTCATCCTACTCTACCCAACGGCTCCTCTTGCTTCACTTAAGAGACTGAGACCATCTGGATCAAGCTTCCTGGCTCCAGGCTCCATTCCTGTAAACTTAGAAGTACTGCTTCTCACCCACTCTTCCCCCACCCTGGCCCCAGCAGGAGATCCCTGCCCCTCCTCCTTGAGCCCCCCCCCCCCACATGTATATGCAGCTCCTTCTCAAGGCAGTCTACAAACATGCTGAGGTCTCCCAAATCCCCAAAATAAACCTTCCCTTGACATATCTACTTCATCCAACTAGACCATCCCACATCTCTCCTCCCCTTCACTGTCTCTGCCCAACACTTCCATCACGACACTACCCACACCCTCCTAGACTTGTTACCATCTGGTTAACTGGCTTTTCCTCTCCTTGTCATGCCCCCTCTATTCACTGCCATTCTACCAAAGTGGTGAACCTGAAGGCTGCAGAGAGCTAAGTCCGATGACCTCACAGTACAGACATGGTCAGCTACCCCCTCCTTTCTTAGCTTTAGACAAGTCAGGTTCCTGATACCTCTTTCACCTCTCTAACTGCTTCTCCTGTCTCCTCACTCTTCCTGAGTCCCTCATATGGATATCCCTAGAGGATGGACCCTGAGCCCTCTTCTCTTCTCTCTATGCTCTCACTGGGCTCTAGGGTTCTGGCTACAGAGAGGATCCCAAATCTCTATCTCTGAGTTTGAGACCCAGCCCTAACCCTCTTCCCTTTCCCAACAACACCTCTGTAGCTTCAAACTGCCTATGTCTTCTCCAAACCTCCCCATGGATGACCTCATGGTCTAGGTCATTCCCTGTTGTGGTGTATTCAGTTATCAATTCCACCTCCATTATCTCCTACCCCCAGACCTTCCTCTCTTATTCCCAAGGCTTCCCCATCAGCTGTCTAAACTACTGAAGTAGTTTAAAAATAAGTTTTCTCAGGCCTTCCCTTTCTCTGACCACTGAACCATCCTTTACAGGCAGCCAGATTTACCTTCTTTACACACAGATCAGTCCATATCACTCACTCCTCAAAACCCACCAGTGTCTCCCAATTGTTTTAAAATAATGATGACAGCAATAACAGATAATATTTATGTAGCACTTTAAAATTTATGAAATGATTTACACATTTGTTCATTTGTTCTTTTCAATCTTATGAAGTAGAACACTGGCATTTTTCATTTTATAGATCAGAAAATGGAGACAGAGAAGAAGCTAAGTGGATCACACTAAGTGTCTGAGGCAAGCTTCAAATTTACACCATCTTGACTCCAAGTCCAAAGCTTTAGCTACTGTAATACTCAGTTAAACAAAATTTAAATTCTTCCACAATACGAAACCACCCTTTGTTTCCATTCTTGTGTAGGCCTACTGCCCTCTGACTAATCTATGCTCCAGCCTGGCCTGAGGACTTCTGAGCAGACTGCACCTTATGCCTACAATGCCTTCCTCCTCAGCTCTACCTCTTTCTGTTGGATTTCTCTTCAGTTTCTGATATCCAACTCCAATGCCATTTCCCTCAGGCCCACACAATGGTAATAATAACTCACATTTACATAGCACTTTTACTCACAATGCGGCATTGCAAATATTTTCATCTCCCCAGGACTGCATAGGTGGGTGGAAGAGGTAGGCTTTGAACCCAGATCTCCAGACCTCAAGTCCAGTTCATTGATGGGATAGTGAAGACACCTGGATTGATTAAAACGGGTGGATGTCCAGATAGTCTTGGGGGGAGGAGGAGAGAAGACTAATCAGTTCGTGAGCGCCTTGTACTTTGTCAAATAATGGGAATATAAATAAGAACAAAAAGATCTGACTTCAAGGAACTTCCACTCTGACCACCTGGTCAGTATCTACTAGGCCTTTCCAGGATCGATTTACATCTGCCTAAAGAATTTGCCTAAGCATCTCAGGAAGCTGACAGAGGTGGAAGCACAGATCCAGGGAGTACGATTCAAAACAAAACGGAGCAGCTGGCAGGAAATGAAGAAAGAGCGGCAAGGTCTCATCCCTCTAACAAGGAAGGCATTGGAGGGGTTTTCTGCTCACTCTTCCAGCCCTACTATCAGAGGAGAGGCAAGAAGGATACTGAGGGAGTGCTGAGTATCAAAGCTGCAGCGATCTCCAAGAAGAGGAACTTTCTAGTGATGAGCTTATACTTGGTCAAGCTGGCTGAGAAATGAGGTAATATCTACACCTGCAGACTCATTAGGCATCTGTCACACTGGGAGGTGTGTCAGAGACACAGAGTCAGTCAATGGCAGAGGTTAGACTTGAACCCAGGTCTTTTTTGGATCTGAAGGCAGATCATGCTTCTCATTATGCATAGGCACTGCATATATAACATACATACACACACACACACACACACACACACACACATATATATTAGAGTTCACTTGACTGTAAGTTCCATGAGGGCAAGGATCTTGTCTCTGTCAATTCTGTGTCTCTTGCCAGGGTCTCAAACAGGAGTAACCTGCTGCACAGAAGAGACTTCTCAGTCATTTGCTGTTGTCATCCCCAACACTCTCCCCTTGGCTTTTCAACTTTCTTTTATATATTGTACTGACTACTCCACTGGAATGGAAGCTCCTTGAGGATAGGAATTTATCTTTTTCTTTTATTTTCTTTTCACCTATACAAAGTTTAAGTATACTTAGCACTTAGAAAAGTACACCAAACACAATGAGCAAATTAATAAATGCTAGTTGGCTTGATTCACCATTTTCTCCCTCTCTACTCCTCTGGAAATCAGTTTATTTTAGTCAACTCAAGTGTCTTCACTGTGCCATCAATGTGCCAACCTCATGCCTGCACCTAGGCTTCCATGGGCCAATGGCTGTTCACCCCTCAAACCACTTGGGTATTCAAGGGCGAGGGTGGGAAGTGATGAGCCAAAGTATCCTTTCCCAAAAATGCTCCAGGGATTCTGCCCTAGTGAGCTTAAGAACTAATCTACTTCCAGAACTGTCTGCCCCCAGAAGACTTGGCTTAAGAAATCCTGTTCCCACCAGATGTCAGCCCAGCCAAGACTTCAGTTCAGACACACAAATGCTTTGCTTCCCAGACCTTGCCACCACCCTCACCCCCTCACCAAACACCCATCAAAACTCCAGCACTCAAAAAGCCAGAGCAGGTGTGAAGCCCATGTTTCCCAAGGTTTCCCCAACACTGCAACCCTGAGTCTGAACAACTGTAAATAGTCTTAGGAGGCAAAGACCATCGAGTTTTCTTTTTCCCTTAACACCCACAGTGAAGGGTGAATGCCACATGCTGGATCCTCTGGTCACCTCCACAACGCGTCCTGGCCAGTGAGGGGAAGGGTGTATATGTGACATGATCCATCAACCTGGACAGTGTGATAACCCTCAGAGTGCTATATAAATGTAATAACAGCTAGAGTTTATATAGCTCTTTTTGATATCTCATTTGAACTTCCCACATAACCCAGAAGGTAGATCCCTTTATGATCTACATTCACATCCAGAGGAATAAACTGAGGCAGAGGGAGATGAACTGATTTGTCCAGAGTCACACAGGTAGAAAAAGTGTCTGAGACAGGATTAGAAATTCAGCTCTTCGTAACTTTAGATCCAGACCTCTTTCTACTGAACTCCTTAGCTACATTAAAGGAACAGGGAGAGAGGAGGCCAGGTACCTGTAATCATGGGTCATTGCCTTTAGACCTGGGAAAGATCTTCTAGGTCAAATAGGTCATTCATCTGGGGAAAATAGGGAGGGGAATTGAGGGTGAATAATTGGTACTGAACTGGCCCCCAGTCATCTGAGTTCCACAGTGCCTCAATCTCAACTACACTGCTCAGAAATGCCTCACCTATCTCTATCTTGACAGTGGGTAAGCGTGCATGCGCGTGTGTGTGTGTGTGTGTACACAGCCACCCACCCATGAACACACGCCCTATTAATCCTGTGCTCGAGTGGAGAATTAATGTGACTTCTCTGTGAGGGGGTGCGGTGCCTGTCTATCTCAGGGAATAAGACTCTACTCTGGAACAGAATTCTAAAATAATCTAATTTGTTCTTAAAATCCAAATCAGGAATGATTATTTAAAGCAAATTCCCCAACTAAGACCCTCGTGAATATAAATTTCAAAATCCTCACCAAGCTAATTTTGTGGTACAAATCGACTTTTAGAGGGTTTCCCCTCTAAAGCCATTAACCGTAGCATGAGGGCTGGAAGTGTTGAAGATGTCCTTCATTTACAAAACTACATCTGGAAGGGCAGTGCTGCCTATGGAGAGTGAGTTGGCTTTTTGGCCAGGAGACCTGCTCAGGTCTTAATGACTGTGTGACCAAAAAACCGTCCCCTGGGTCAGAAGGGATCATGGGAACATGGGCTTCAGAGGTCACAGTGAGGAAACTGAGACCCAGGGAGAGGATGATTTGTCTAAAGATAAAAGGAAAGGTTCCTTAATCTCACTGCAAAACCCCCACAATACAGTACGTACACACACACACACACACACACCACACACACACACAGAAATCTTCAAGCAACCCAATTTAGTCTGTTCTTATTGACATTTACACAGTGTCTGTGTGACCATAGACAAGTCACTCCCCTTGGCCTCCATTTCCCATTTTGCAAAATGACAGATGCCCTATAGGGAAGATTTGATGGAATCTTCATATGGAGTACCGGATGAGAAAACATTTTCATGTTTGCAGGCCTGCTGCTACCAGAGTGGTTGTGTGACCTCAATCAGGTTACTCATGTCTCCAAACCTCAGTTTATCAGCAAGACGAAGCTTTACAGCTGGAGTCTCCTGATGAGAGACTAGTTATCAATACTGACAGTCACTAGCCATGGCCAGGCTCATTGAGTATGGAGAATGAAAAGAAAGGTAAAAGACAGTCCCTGCCCTCAAGGAGCTTACAACCTAATGAGGGAGACAACCATGTACAAACAAGCTACATATACATATATGTATGTGTATAAACACACACACACACACACATACACACACACACACACACACACGGGGGGAGGGGATAAATAGGAGAACAATAAAGAGAGGGAAGGCACTAGGATTAAGAAGGGCTGAGAAAGGTTTCCTGTGGATGGCATTTTAGGTGGGACTTCAAGGAAACCAAGGAAGACAGTAGGCAGAGATGAGGAGTGAGGGTGTTCCACAGTGCTGAATGGCTGAAAGAAGGAGCATCTTGTTCATGGAATAGTCTGGAGGTCAGAGTCGCTGGATTAAGAAGTATGGAGGTGGAGATTGGGAAAAAAAACAAAGAGAAGAGAGACTCTGGGGTGGACAAGGTAGGACCTGATTTTCAGCTCAATGTCAGAGTCTTTCGAAGGGTGAAAGTGCCTATGTGACCACAGCATGGGAATCAATTGGACTGACCAGCTTTGTTCAGATGGGAAAGTTTCCTCTGCATAGCCTCTCCCCAGAGCAGACACAACAAGCAGTGAGTCAATGCCTTCTAATCTTCCCATATATTTTCCTAGCTATTTGATTTTTTAAAGCCCAAAGCTGGCATCGTTCCTGCCATCTAGAAATTGATGGGCCTCCCCACACCTGTCATTATGTGCTTGGGTAAGACAAACACCTTTTAAAATAAGTCTGAGCTAAACTCAGTTTGAAAAGTAAAACTGCTCCCCAAAGATCTAGGAGAATCCCTCATGAATATGCCACATCTGTGCCAAAGACTGAAAGAGGATCCCTTTTTTCCCCCACCAGATTACCTTGTTCCCCTCCCTCTCCCTTTTCACTGAGCTATCCTTCTTCAGAAAGAAATTTCCTTTTCTCAGATGGGATAATTGAGTCTAAACCTCTTCAAAGTTTCCACTTCAGAATCCCAGAAACCAAGAGCTATAGCTTCCACCTGCGGTCCCATTCTGGGAGGGGTTTCTCCTTTCATCCACTGGCTTTGTTAGACTCCAATTTTCTGAACAAGGGAGCCTGGGAGACTGATTCTAGGCAATGGGCAGCAAGGGGATGCAATATGTTAAAAGCCAGAGAGTGAGATCAGAGAAGAGGGGCACCTTTCTCCAGCTCATCCTCACTCAGAGGCCTGTATAGTAACACTAAGTTGAGTCAAGGAAAACCCTGAAAAGTGAACATCTCCCAGGGAGCAGTCTAAGACTACTTTGACTAATCACCCTATCACTGGCCAAGACCCCTCCATCAGCTGTTTGCCAACTGTTTAACCTAATGACATTTTCCTTTGCTTCTGGCTATTGGTGATGTTTTCGTTTTGGATTTTTTTTTTTAACAGCCCCATTTCTGCTGAAGTTCAAAATTCTGGCGAATGTTTTTTTCTGTAAATAAAAATCTGAAAAAGTTGCAGTTGGACTGGGGTGATGATGAAAATGTTCTATCAGTTGCCAAGTGACTTGCCTTGATTTTTGGAGAGAAGATACCACTCAGCCACATCTGTGATAGCAGGGAGAGAGTATCAGCTCTGGTTCTCCCTGATAAACAGACAGATGGACAGATGGAGAGCTCTGGCATTCTCTTACCTTGATGGTTTTCGTCTGGAGTCGGAGTCCATTTAAAGTGTTAATGGCTTTCTCTGCATCCTTTGGATCAATATAGTTAACAAATCCATACCCTAAACTCTGTCCTGTTGAAACAATAAAAAGACAGAAAAGGACTTAGTATCTTTAGAGAGAAAGGAAAGACTCCCACATTTGGGAGAACATTAGCACACCCATTCTTGTAGACCACTCTGCCATGGCCAAATGGGACTCCCAATACTTCCTCCATACCTTTAACTACAGGAATAATAGCCCAATAAGCAGAAGCGTGGGTCTTAAGCACAAGGTACAACAGCGAACTGAGAGAATAGATGTCCCTCTCCTTCACATGCAAGATGGCAGGCACCACCATGGGTTGGTCTTACTGACCACATGGGTTCATAGTCCAATGAACAAAGAATCCTGAAAACAGGAAGACCTATCCAAAGTTCCTAGACATAAAAGGTCACCATCTAGTACAATCCTCTCATATTATAGTTGAGCTCACTGGGACCCAGAGAAGGGAAATGTTACAAACCATGCTAATTGTCAAAAGTGAGATTTGAATATCAGGTCCACTGATTCTAGATCCAGGGCTCTTTACCCTAAGGACTCAATAAGTTTGCTACTTCTAGTCCACACAATGTAGGAATCGAAATCTCCACAACATACTCTCAGACCTGCCATTCACCCAGAAGAAAATACTCCTCCCCCAAAATAGTTTTTCCACCAGAGTCAACTAGTGAGAGTGTAGAACAAAGGGCAAAATGAAAGACATTTGTAATCAGGGGTTCCACTACTCTGTAAGGAGGGAGTAGGGGGAGGCAATGCATCTACAAAGAAATGAGAGGGAAAAGACGACAGGGTTCCTCTGATTAAGAAAAACCACCACCACCAACAAAACAGGCAAGCACTCCAAACCCACTAATGTGCTTGCAACAATGCTAATGCTTATAAATAGTCCATCAGCTCTCTCAGCCATGTGTCATCAGCTAAAAATATCATTCGGAAACTTTACGTCTTTGACATTCCCTCCCTTTCAGCAGCATGGCTCTGGGACAACCACAGGATCTAGCCCTAGTGTCCAGGCTCTGTGGGCGTAAGGAAGGGTCATCATGAATGAAATGAATGGACATCACACACCAGGAAAGAAGGATTATATAAAGCCTCCTTTTGAGCGCCAGTGACGCTGATGGGAGACCAAACAGCCTGCCATGCTTCTTGATGAGAGCCCATTTTAGAAGCCAAAATCAGCTCAACAGCTTCTGTTTTGCTGGTAAATGTCTGTGTTGATATTGGTAGTAGGAGGGGACCCTAGGAAACAACTGGGTTTGTATCATGAAATTTGTTTAATGTAATTTAAAAATCAATTTAAAAAAATTCTGGAGAAAAGATACCTGTCCATACAGACATCTATCTCCCTTGACTATGTATCTACATTCACACCCCAACACGTGTATATGTATATATGTATGCATATTTGTATCTATTTATAGATCACACATGTATATTGCATGGAGAGATATTGATACATGTGTGCACATGCATACACACATCAATCATCAATCTATCAAATTCACCCCCTGCCCCCATCTTTGCCCTTTCCTTCTCCCTCTCCCTTCTCCCTCTGAACTTTGGAAGAATGTGGTGGCATGCACATCTCGCCAAGAATATCTTTCATTAGATAGACTGAAATGGGGGAAGTTCTGGAGGGCACATGGGACAGGTCAGCATCCACAATCATGTAGCATTCAAAGACCCGCTATGCCCTTGTCAATGATATGATTGATTCTCACTCATTTCAAAAGCCTCCTCCTGGCTCCATTTTGAAAAGTACAAGAGCAAGGCCTGGATGTCTTTGGTTTTAGAACATCAGTTTCTTCTCATTTTGTCTGGGCTTTATGCAGTCAGATTACATCAATCTAATTAAATCCACTTATATCCTGCAATTTTCTCATTTAACTTTACCTTGAAGACAACAGAAGCCATTTAAAAAAAGAGAATCGTGTACCAAAACACTTTTTATCGTCTTTTCTATTTAAACCCATGCTTCCTTTCAGTGACTAAGTGCTTACAGACAGTTCCAGACACAACGTGTCGCTATTTTAAATGGCATCCAGGTTATTATCCTTTCCTTCCAGTGAGCTCCCCTGAAGCACAGGATTCTAGTAGGTCACATTCACCCAATGTATCAACCTCAGAAAGGTGGCCAGGTCTATAGCCAGCACTTCTGGTCCAATTCAGAGAGAGAGAGAGAGAGAGAGAGAGAGAGAGAGAGAGAATGAATATATCATAGGAATATTTGGTCACTTCAAAACAAAAGTAATAGCTAATATTTCCACAGTGCTCTAAGATTTCCCAAGTACTTTATTAATACCTATGACAATACAATTGCCTCTTCCTGAAATTCTTCCTGACTCACCTTTAATACCTGAAAAACTGACAATTTATTCTCTCCTAACAAGCATCCCCCAGTGAGAATTTATGGGGGAAAATTCCTATCAAGAGAATTGGTGTCTGTTTCTGAAGAAGACAGGAGCCGATCTAAAATTAGGCAGATGTCCATGTAAAACTATACTTTATTTTTCAAGTTCTCATAGAAGATCAGTCACCCAAATGCTCTGAAGTGATGACCTTCTGACATCCCTTAAAAAAAGGAAAGCATACAGAGGCAAAAGATCTTTGGTGCCAAGGAAACTGGTTAGGAAGTGGTCCCTGGTGACTCCCACTTACCAAATTCTTTGATTGGTTGGTCCACCTTTCCATGAAAACCACTGGGCTGCCCTGAAGCTGAGAAGTCCCTGTTTCATGAGGAAACACCCAGAAGCATATGGTGCATCTGCCTGGGGACTAAATGGGCTTCTGCCCCAACCCCCAGAACTTTCAACTAAAGCAGAGCACAAGTTCAACATTTTCTTCCCAACTGGCCTCCAAAACATTTTTCACTTCTTTAAAGGGCACAGAGATGGTTTTTGTGGATGTGGCTCCATTCCCTGACACCCAAAGCTAAGGCATGTGATCCACTCGAGGATCCAGAGTCATTCTGGCTACTTGGGGTAACCTGAAAGGGTTGGACTGGGCCACACCGCTGCGTGGTCTGGAATAGAGTGTGTTCTATTAGAATGAGCATGTGCTCATGCATATGTGTTTGCCATTTAAAGTACATAAAAGGATAAAAAGGATCTTTAATCATTAATTCTTTTTTTCACTCTTGCTTTTAAAGCAACTGACCTATTACTTTTTTTTATCTTTTCTTGTGGGGCAGTGGGGTTAAGTGACTTGCCCAAGGTCACACAACTAGTGCCTATCAAGTGTCTGAGGCTAGATCTGAACCCAGGTCCTCCTGACTCCAGGTCTGGCTCTGTCCACTATACATACCACTGGGCTGCCCCAACTGATTATTACAAACATTCAATCACCTATCCGAGGGCATTTATGAAGCCAAATGGTGTGCTAAGTCCTGGAAACACAAAGAAAGGCAAAAGCAGCCTCTCCCTCAAGGAGTGCTCAATCTAAGAAAGCAAGGACATAAATGCAGAAGGGAGGGACTCCAAGCCTCAGGCCCAAGAGATGGTGCTATTGAAGTTGAGGTGGAAGGGAGTGCATCCCAGGCACAAGAACAGCAAGACAAAGGCCTGGTGATGGGAAGTGGAGGTTGGTAAGTCAGGCACTATCATGAGACTGGTGCAGAGAGACTGCAGAGTGGGAGAAGGCTGGGAAGACAGCTCTTCATGGCAAAGATGGAGCAGGGCCCAGAGCACAAGCATGAGCAGGCACACCAAGTCAGCCGTTTCATGGGCCATCCTGCCCACCTTGCTCTTTTCTGGCTTTTCCTCTCTCTGTCAACTCCCAAGATTGGACCAGATGGGCACCTGCTGGGGATAAAAAAAACACCCGAGGAGCAGGAAGGACTTCCGGTGGGGGATAGAATCCCTGGCTCAGGCTGAAATACTGCATGTCCAGGCACAACAACGAAATCCCTGGGCAGTAAACACCTGATCACGTGACTGGGAGTATCTGTTGGCTGCCCACTCAGGCCCTGGTGGCCCTGCCTGAGCCTCTGTCTCTTGCTGACAACTGGGCTTGGGAAAAACACCAATAAATTCACCCAAACAGACCAAAATGTAATCAGAGTGGAAAAGGGTACCACCCACTCCCAAGGCAAGCCCTGACTATGGCCTGGCTAAAGGAGGGTGGACTGCAGGCCCCGCATACTCCCAGACCTGTTCATGGTCACCAATTACCTGGGTGAACCCCAGACAGCACCATTAACTTGTATCTACTCTTACCGGGGTACAGGGTTATCCCCCCTCCTTTCCCATAAAATAAAGGTTCCTTGAGAAGGACAAGCAAGGATTGTTTCTATTTTGTGAAGCACTGATTCTGGCAAACAGTAGGAATTTAATAAATGTATAAATGGGCTCAATCAAATAAGATGAAATTGATCAGGGATAAATACAGAGACTTATACCTTAGACAACAAATGCCAATTAATAATAATAACTAACAATGAGGAAGCTAAGTGAGCAGTGAATAGAGCTCCAGGCTTCAGACACACACTAGCTGGACAAGTCACTTAACTTGTTCGTTTCAGTTTCTTCAACTGTAAAATGAGATTAATAATATATATATATATATATATATATATATATATATATACATATATATATATATATCACAAGGTTTCTGTGCAGATGTTTATCATAACACATAGTTTTTAGCAGGTACTTAACAAATGCCTCTTCCCTCCCACTCTCTTTTTTCTCTCCCACTTCCTCTGTTCTTCCTTCCATTGATCCAGAGTCTTAAGGTTTACAAAGTACTTTATGGATATTATCTCCTGGATATCTATCAAAGACAGCTGGGATATCTGCCATTGTCAGTGCTTCAAGGCAGCTGCTGTATTGGGAATGAAGAGATGCTGAGAACACAATAGACCAGATCAATAATCAACCAAAGAAATTCGACCCCTTGCATTGGAAAAGAATCCCAGTTATAAACTTAAGAAAGGACTTGCAAACCACAAAGTGTGAGTTTTGCCACAAATCTGAATTTATGCATGTGCCTCACTACTATTATATCCTGGTTGCCAAATTATTTGATGGTTGGTCCACCTTTCCATGAAGACCATTGGGATGCCCTGAAGCAACAAACTTCTGTTTGGAGCAAACTTTTTCTTTGGACCTGAGTTTATTTTGTAGGAGAGTATACCACAGACTTTTGTAGGAATATTCTGTCCTAACTATTCTTCATAAATATCTTTTATTTTGTTTTGTTTTTGCAAGGCAAATGGGGCTAAGTGACTTGCTCAAGGTCACACAGCTAGGTAATTATTAAGTTTGAAGCCAAATTTGGTCCTCCTGACTCCAGGCGGTGCTCTATCCACTACGCTATCTAGCCCCCATAAATACCTTTTCTAAAAACAATTAGAACTGGGAATTTAACCCTTCTGGATTATCCCTAGCATCTTGAGAGGATGATGAAAAAGTAAGATGGGGGAGTGAGGTCAAAGGACAATCAATGTCAGTCAAAGGCAGAATCACAACTTCCCCATGGGTATGATGGGGGGCACCTCTTACCACCACCAGCACATCAACCCAAGGAAAGGGGAGGGGATGCACCTTTGCCTGGGAAGGCAGATGCTCTGGGGATGGGCCAGATGAACAGTTCCTCTCACCCTCATTCTTGCCTTCTCACTCAGTCCTGAAAGCTCCATTTGAATTTCAGTTCCTCCGATCGGACTCTCCCTCTTATCTTGGACTCTGGAGCTTCTAAAAATTGTAAGGCTGGCAAGATGGATAAGTAAAAGTAGAAGAAAAATCAAGGGGAAACTAGTATGGATCCTGTTGTACATAATGGGGAGAGGGGTTGCTCTTCTCATATCCCAGTGTTTTTCATTAGCCCTTTTTGAGCCCTTTTATCCATTCCTTAAAAAGCAAATAAGATTTTGGAGACAAGGTATAGATATATCTTAAAGGAAAAAATTAAACAAGCAGTCTGGCAAAATGAAGAGAGCTAATCTAAGAGTTAGGAAGACCTAGGTTCTAATCCTGCTTCTTATGTTTATTGTCTCATGATTTTGAGCAAGTCACTTCACCTCTATGAGACTCAGTTTACTCATCTGCAAAATATGTGCAAATCATTTGTGTTTGTCTCTAGAACTTAAAGGCCTAATGATAAATGCCTAATATGTGTTATTCATTTCTTGATAGACCCTTAATTCTATTTTGTTTCTTATTGTTTGGTCAATTTTTGGTTGTGTCTAACACTCCAAGACCCTATTTGGGATTTTCTTGGCAAAGATACTGGAGTAGTTTGCCATTTCCTTCTCTAGTTCATTTTAGGGATAAGGAAACTGAGACAAAGAGAGTTAAGTGACTTGCCGAGGGTCACATCTAGAAAGTGTCTGGAGCTTTATTTGGACTTCCTGATTCCACCAGCCTGGCACTATCCCATTTGCTATCTAACTACCACAATTCTATTTCTATTTAGCTCAAATGAGATGATGGATGCAAAGTTCAATGAAAACCCTACAGAATTATATGAATATCGATTGTTATTTTATAAGAATAAAATAATTATTTCATCTACATGAAAAGATTGACAGCATATATATGTATAAATGGATAGATGGACAGATGGATGTTACATTGTTTTCTCAATGGACAAAGGTCCATGGAGGAACATTCTACTGGGCACATGTGTCTCTACTCTTAGATATATACAAATAAAGATGCCCCCCCACACACACACACAAACACAATACACATTCAAATATATGCAAAAAATGTTCAGGGGTGAGCTACCAGCATCTATAAAGGGGGGAGGGCAGTAAAGGCCTCAGGTAGAAGATGGCATTTAAGCTAATTATGAAGTGACTAAGATCTTCCAAGCTAATTAATGGAAGAAATAGCTCTTATGTGTTCTTTCTAAATACAATTCAACTCACTAGAAGGCTGAATTAAACTACTTTTTTGTCTGTTCATCCATTTCCTGAGAAAAACAGATTACAGGAAAGGAGTAGATTATCCAGGATGGTTAAAGTTGACTTTTTTAGAGCACCCCAAAATATTTAGGGTATGTCCTAGGGTCACTTCTCATTCAGTCTCATCTCCAATACTTTTGACATTCACAAGGCATTGAGACACCTGGGTCAATACATCAAGAAAATATTTTATGTATTTATCACCTTTTGTCTGAATCTCCCCTATAACAAACCTGACAAGTGGTTATCCAGAATCCTGGGTTTGGAACCAAAAGGTGTCTCCAAGTCATCAAATCAAAATCTTCTCATTTTACAAGGGAAGAGCCAAAGAGAGGGAGTCCTTTGCTCGGGATCACAAGACTAGTGAGAGTCTGAGATAGCCTATGAATCACCCAGGTCTTCCTGCTTGCATATTTAATGCTCTATATACTATAGGGTGCCTCTGCTTGAGGACTTTACTACTGGGGAACTCACTATGTCCAAGGCAGCCCAATCAGTCTTGGAGAACTGTTTTTCCTTTCAGCAAATTAACCATTTTATTCTGGAGGGTGGGAAAGATTCAAGCATAGGCCTGGAGCAGGACTGTGAATCTGCCATCCCAAAGGTGCTTGAGCTATGATCATCACCAGAGAGGCTGAGGCCAAGAGACCATGAACAAATCAGATGTCAAGAGATAGGAAGGCATCAATCTAGGGCAGAGGAGGCTGCCCACCCATGGAACCAGGAGCCTAAATTCAGGCTGTTAAATTCTGTTGATGAAATGAAACTTCTCACCCACCACCCACTGGCTCAAGGGTCTGTGTTATCATCTTCTGGGTCTCAGCTACCATTAACTCAATGGCATTTCTAAGACCAAAGTAAAAAGCTGGGCCCAGCAACAAAGATTAGCAAAGGGTGGAGGGTGTCCACGGAGGAATGAATCATAGGATATAAATACCGCTGTCGACTCTGTGAATCACCTTTAGCCAGAGAAGAAATAAGGATAGACTGGGAGTGGAGAGGTCTGGGCCCAAGTATTGGAACTGATGCCCAGCTGCTGCATGACCTAGGGCGAGGTACTTCCCTTCTAGACCTCAGAGGCCACTTAACTCAGTCTGTCCCCAACAAGTCACCTTATCTGTCAAAAAAGGGGACTAGGTGAGCTAAGAATACCAACTGCTGGCATAAATTTAGTTTTCCAAACAGTTTCACTCCTTCTTTTGTTTGGTCTTCACGACTTTAATCTGTGTAGATATTACTATTTCCATTTTATAGACAGGGAAATGGAGGCTCTAGGACACAGGGTTCTTAACCTGGGGGGGGGGGGGGTCGAGGGAAATTCCTGAACTTAAAAAAAAGTTGATATGTTTCAAAATAATTAGTTTCCTTTAAAACTCTGTGGTTCTTACTTCACAAATTTATAAATATGTTCAATAAAAAAAAAAAAAAACACTAGGCAATGGAGAAGAGACAAAAATAATTATGAGGTAGGTCCTGTCCTCACAGTCCTTAGCATCTAGCAGAGGGGAGCTATAACTTATGTTTATGCCTAAATAAGGTACAATATTATTTTGAAAATAATTTAAAATGTAGATTTTAATAAAGGAAGGTACTCAGAGGAAGAACTTCATTAGTGAGGGCAAGAGGCAAAAGTCATCAGCAATTCCTCAGGAATTCTTGGAAGACTACCTGGAAGAGACAGAATGTGAACTAGGCACTGGAATATAAAGGAAACAATGCTGGTACAGTGTGCACGTTTAAGACTTCAGGTCCTAAGAGGATGTTATGAAATGAAGTTCTACACCTGGGTCCAATATGTGTAAAGCTCCACACCTCCACGGAGAACTGCCCCTTAAAAACCTGGAAGAAAAGGGCCTGTCCAGGTCAGACAAAATGTGGATTTAGATTTTTAAAGGTGGGGGGAAGCAAAACATCTCATTTTAAAAACACTTTTACCAAGCTGAAATAGAATAAAACAAACTTGTTTCGGTATTTTTAAAATAGCTGTTAACTCAAAGGTATTTTTTAGTAACTTAATTGCTTAACTCCCTAGTTTTAAACTTGGGAATCTTTTAATTAACTGTGTGGGTTTTTTAATCACCTTGAATCAAATCCCTCTTCAGGGATGTCATGGAAAGGATTCATTCTTCATGGAGGGGTTGCAGCAGACATTCTCTGGGGTTCCTTTCTCCACCATGGAAGGACAGATTCTAGACTTACTTAGACTTACTTCTGTGCTTGCCAATCAGCCAATACACCATTTTGTGCAGAGGAAAGAAGGCTTAACACAAATATATGAACCGGAGCACTTTGAGGATACAGTCCCTATCAAACGAGGGCACATGGTTCAATATCTCAAGTAGCAGAACTTAAACCAGAAATATGGGTTCAAGCCTAGAATCTACCATTTATTTACCAGCTGGATTATGTTAGGATCATTCCTTTACCTCACCTGAGAACAAAAGACATTGAACAATATGACCCTAAGGTTCCTCCCAATATAGAAGGAAGGAAAATGATCAAAGAAAAGATTAGACCTTGGAGTTGGTCAGGACAATGATCATTGACAACAGAGAGAAGGCAGAGTGTCTTGTTTGTAGTGACTTTTGTCCTACAAATGACAAAAGAACAACAGCTAAAAGGATTGATACTCAAGAAACATAAGGAAACAATAAGAAAGCCCCTAGCTAGAACATCTTGATGAATTTTAATCAATTCACCGTGAACTATATCCTCAAATACATTATATAAGATGTGACTATGATTGCTGAAAAATGATGGAGAAAGAATTGAGCACAATGGGGGAAGGGTAATAATACAAATTTTCAATAAAGAAAACAGAATTGTTAGTCTTCTATGAAGACTGATTCTTTGGAAAATTCTGGAAAAAATCATTAAAGAGAGAGGTTAGTGAACATTTAGAAAAGGATGCAATGATCACAAAGAGCTGTTATGACTCCATCAAAATTAGGGTCTTGCCACACTAATCTTCTTTTCTTTTTTGATAGAGTTACTGAACTAATAGTTTAGAGGATACTATAAAAAGAGTTGATATACTTAATCTCACCATCTGATGGAGCCTCTACTGCTATTCTGGTAGGAAAAGATGGCTAGACATAAGCTAGATAATATCAATGGTTTTGGGACTTGATGAGTAATATTTAATGTTTCAATGTCATCCTGGCAAGAGGTCTTAAGAGGAGTTCCCCAGGGATCTACTTCCATTTTTTTTTTTAGGTTTGGTTTTTCTTTCAAGGCAATGGGATTAAGTGACTTGCCCAAGGCCACACAGCTAGGTAATTATGAAGTGTCTGAGGCTGGATTTGAACTCAGGTAGTTCTGACTCCAGGGCTAGTGCTCTATCCACTGTGCCACCTAGCCACCCTGCTCTACTTCCATTTTGATCAATAGGTAGGGTAAAGGCAGGCAATATGTTTATGTAATTTTCAGGAATGACTAACACAGCAGATGAGTTCAAGTTCAAGAAGAACTTGACAGGCTAAAGCATCGGGCTGAATCTAACAAGATGAAACCCAATAGGGACTAATGGAGCCAGAGCTCAGACAGTCACCTCCACGGCACAAGATGAGGGAAGCTCGGAGAGGCAGTCATTAAAAAGAGACCACAGCAAATTCAAAATAGCTCAGATGATTTGGAATGCAGTAAGAAAGAAGTGGCTTCCAGGATCAGGGAGGTCACAATCCCACAGTACACTCTGTCTTTGTCAGTTTTCTGATATTCTACATTCAGGCCTAAGCCACACTGGCATGAGAGCACTGCTTAGATGGAGTGTCCAGATAAGGACAACCAGAATGATAAAAGGACTTGAGTCCAAATTAAAGGAGAATCTATTGAAAGAACTGTTGAAGGAACTACCCTGGAGAACAGAAAACATAGGAGAGACCATAGGGTTATATATGGAAGTGACCTTAAAGGTCATAAAAATCCAAACTTCTCATCTTAGGCATGAGGAACTAAGGCCCAGGGAGTTTAAATAATTGCCAAAGGTCACCAGATGGCTACCTTCAATTATCTGAAGGACAATCATAGGCAAGATAGACTAGATTTGCTTAGTCCCAAGGGATAGAGCTAGAAGCTATTGATGTCTATTTCCAAAAGGCAGATTGCTCAATATCAAGGGAAACATCCTATTAATTAGGGTTGTCTAATCACCTTCTAAGAGGTGCTTGGGTTCTCCCTCCCTGGAGGTCTTGCAGCAGAGTTTGGATGATTACTTATGAGATCCTATGTAAAGGGGGATTCCTTCTAGGACACTGCTTGGGTAATTAGCTGCTCTGGTCCCTCCTTGCTCTGAGAGTCTCCAGTCCTCAGCTGGGACCTTCTGTGCTTGACATCTTAAGGCTACAGCTCTTGACAACCTAGCCTAGTCCAACATATGGCTGTTCTCAGAGGAGGAAAGTGTGATGCCACCAAGAATGATTACTTGGGTGGAGTTGTACCTGAAGAGACAGGTTTTCTGAACATCTAGAGTACACACAAACACTCTTCTGGAGCCTAAGGACACAGGTGCAGAGTTTCATAAAAGAATAGGAAAGAAAAAAAGGCTGGCGGCTATTTATATCCTGGTCCATGGTGAGGGCTATCAACCTCTTAGAAATCTGAGCTGCAAAGTGGATGTACCCCCTCTTTTGGGTAGTATCAGTGGAATCTGGGGTGATGTTTACCTGTTTGAAGACACACCTCTGGGCTTGGGTTCCCAATGCAAGTCTCTTCCGATGAATTTTAGGAGAAGGTAAGGACAAGATTCAGGCTTTGGAGTGGACCAACCTAAGGAGTTACTCTTAGCTTTTGAATTCCACAACTTTAAGTCTGAGAGAATCAGGAAGGCATGAGGGAGAGGAATGAAGATATGGTTGGCCTAAGCATGCTTAAAATGAAGATTCTAGAAGGAACTAGCAAAATAGACAGAGGGGAGGATCCTTCCATTGTCTGAAGTTCTGGGGTGGAGAGAAAAGGTTTCTGTGGCAGAGTCAAGAGTGTAGCCTAGGAGCAACTAGGTGGCACAGAGGATGGAGCATCAGCTGGGGTCAGGGGAACCCGAGTTCAAATCCGGCCTCAAACACTTAGCTGTGGGACCTTGGGCAAGTAACATAACCCCATTGCCTTGCCAAAAAAAAAAAAGCTTAGCCTGTAAAGTAATCATTTTTTTGGTCCCTTTTTCCTAATTAGAAAATTTCCTTCCTTCTTTCCTGAATTGTCATTCCCTTAAAAAATTACAATTGTCTTTTAGGTTATTTTTAAGAAGGAGGAAAAATAGGTATGCAGTATCCATATGGAATAGCATCTAAATTCATATATAAAACTTAACTGATAAAAAGATAATAATACAATAATAGGAAAATTTAATGTTCCTTCCTCAAAGAAAGCTGAACAAATTTTGAGAGTTTAGAGTCAAAATATTTATGATACCTTCTTAATGGTATCACTAAAGAATATACATATTTTGTAGGACCAACCACATAACTTTTTTGACTATACTTTAGAATACAGAAAATTACAAAGATTAAAAAGTAAAGCTAAACACATCCTATATAAATCAAAATACAATTAAAATAGCAATCAATTCAGGAAGCACAAACAAAAGACACAGGCCTAAGTGGAGAATTATTAGTGAAATCTGAAAGGTCAAAAAACAAATTATAGATGGAAAAATAACTATGTAAGAATTTAAAAAATACAGCATAAGTGGTCTTTAGAAGAAAAATTATATCCCTAAGAATATTCAGTAATAAAATAAAATTCTTAATAAGCCTTTTTTAAGAAGGTGACAACTAACAAAGAAAGAAGGACAAAGAGATGGTGAGTCCTAGGAATGCCCCAGGATGATCTCTTAACTCCCATTAGCTTTTTGAGCTGTCTCAGCTTTTCTTACGGCTGCCTCACAGTAGGTTCTTACTTTAAGTTGGTTGACTTGACTTAAATATAAGAATTATGTACAAAGGAAATCAAATACATTTGGGGCCTACTTCTTCCCCCCCCCCTTTTTTTGTATCAGAATTCTGAGTTTATGTGATGAGGAAGATGTACTTTAAGTCATAGGCAGGGAAGGGGGTCAGCAAAGGACCAGCTGCCTCCTATCTTTGAAACACACTCTCTTTCCTTACCTCTTCCTCCCAGAGTCTCTCCCATTTTCTGTAAGACACAGCTCAGGAAATGTGTAATCGCAAATCCCATCTCGGACATTTATTCTTTGGGATATAATTTTTGTGAAATTTTTGTATGTTATCATTATCACTGCTTTTCAAAGTTATTTTTTCTATATGTAATTTGATCTTTAACTCATTCATTACTTAAAATTTCACTTATAATTCTTCATTTAGGCCTGAGTTTTTGATGGTATTCCCTGAATTAACTGCTATTTTAATTATACTATGATCTATAAAGGATTCATTTAACATTTTGCTTTTTGATATTTATTTCTAATTTTTGTGTGTCCTAATACACAGTCAATTTTTTTTTTTAGGTTTTTGCAAGGCAAATGGGATTAAGTGGCTTGCCTAAGGCCACAAAGCTAGGTAATTATTAAGTGTCTGAGACAGGATTTGAACCCAGGTACTCCTGACTCCAGGGCTGGTGCTTTATCCACTGCACCACTTAGCTGCCCCACACAGTCAATTTTTATATGAAACACCATGTGGTTGATACTGAGAAATATATATGTTCTTTAAGGTACCATACAGAAGGCACCACATGCAGTTGGCAAATTACTCAATCTCTCTCAGACTTAATGTAAAATAGACGTAACAGTACCTACCTCACAAGGCTAGTACAAGAATCAAATTAAATAATATAGGTATAACACAATACAAACCTTGAAACTTGAGATAAATTGTGTAATTAGTATTACTATTCATCCCACCTTCAAAATGACTATGCATTTAGCTATTTTTTGTGAATCTATACACACACAAACATATTTAATTTATATGCTTTATGTATAAAAATATACAGATACACACACACACACATATATAAAATTACATTATTTGATGTATCTGTCATTAGAATATAAACTACATGGGGACAGAAGTTGGTTTTCTCTCACTTAGATCCCCAGCACCTATAATGATGCCTTGGCTCAAAGGAGGAGTTTAAATGCCCTTCAACAGACTGATGAGAAAGAACTGGTAAGGCTGCTGAGAAAAAGGGTGTAGAGACTAGTGGGAATTAGGGCAGTGGGACAGGATTATTTCTCCTGCTGGACACTTCAAGTACTGGACAAAGACGCTGGCTGGGTTGACAGCCTAATGGTTGAAGATCTCAACTTTGCTAAAGCTAATGATTCTTGAAAATTCATTCCAAGAGCAACTATTACAATTCTTATTCAGACTTATTCATTTTAAGAAAAGTGCTTGGCTTGGATAAGCCCTTTTTTCTATCCAGTTCTGCTTTCTTCTATTATAATAATAATTAATTATAATGACACATCTTTAAGCTTTGCAATATATTCTAAATATTATGTCCATTTTCTAGATGGGGAAACTGAGTCAAACAGAGGTTAGGTGAACTGCCAAGGGGCAGCAGCTAGAAAGTATCTTGAGGCAACATTCGAACTCGAGTTCTTCCTGACTCTGGGCCAAGATTCTATTTCTTGCACCACCTACATGTCAGATCCATAAAGCAAGCAGACTGGAGTAGATTATCTTCTTAAAGTGGTCCCTTCCAGGTGCCTGGGGTCTGTAAGATTTCCCCAGTAGAAATGAACTAATATGGTAATAAGATTTAAAATTTATACACTCCAGATAGAGTCAGAGAGAAGGGTCCTCAGAAGTCAGCTTGTCTAATCTTCTTATATTGCTCTGAAGGAAATGAAGGCCTGGATTCACCCAAGAACACCCAGGGAGAGGCAACGTCAGCTAAGACTCTCAGTCTCTTTCACCCCCCCTCCCCCACACACACAGAGTCTGGGTTTGAATCAGTTTTTGCACAGACTGGCACATGTGACCTTGAGGGATCACTCTTTCCTCCTCTTTAAGAAGGGGGACAATAACATTTGCACCTGATTCTAGGACTTTTAGAGCTAGAAACCTAGAATTTGGAGTTATTTTTTGTGGGGAGAAGGAAGACAAAAGAGAATGACTAAAGAGAGTCACAGATTTCTGAAATGAAACTCAGAGACACTCCATTAAAACCACTCTCATTTTAAAGACAAGGAAACAGGCCTAAAGAGATGAATGACTTGCCCAAGGTCATACAGGGATGATGTGACAGAAGTGTATCTGAAAATGGATTCTGATTCCCAATACAAAGATGACAACTACTACTACTACTACTACATATTTATGAAGTGTCCAAAGTATTTCCTGGCCTTTCCTCAGGCTACTGAACCCCAATAGCCATCAGGGGGCTTGATAACTGGTCCTGGAGAGGTCAATTCTTTTCTTACAACATTAAAAGAAAGAGATGTAAGCTGGAGGATAACAATTATGACCGAGCAATCATCCTGTCTCTTCTCAGCTCCATCATGATAGTCAGCAGATGGGAGGTCATCTCAATTTCATCTCTGTTTCAGGATAAACTTCTTGTCCCAGGATGGAATGGCCTAGCCCTGGGAGGAGGTAGGTTCCCCCCTTCCCTAAGGGTCTTCATGGAGCATAGGGATCCTTATTCACTCTACCTGTGATCTCTTCCAGCTTGGAGATCGGTAAAGCTGTTTCAAATCCCAGGACACTGTGGATCCCCATCATAGCTTGTTCACAGAACAAACAATGGTGGGGTTTCAAAATGGAAGCCAGTCATTAGAAGGATTCACAATGGTTTCACATCAGGACTCTCAAGTTGAATACTTGAATTTCCAACAAGAGGAGCAGAAAGGGACACAATGGACACTTCCCAACTGAGCAATGTCAATGCCTGAAGATGAACCCTCCCTTGCCTCATGGCCTTGGCCACTCTGTAGAAGAAGGGACAACTGAACAGTACCTCTTGGTGCAGTCTCTGGACAAGATGCAATCTGAATGTGATTCAGGCTTTGGAAGGAAACTCAGATCTCAGGAGGCCCTTAGGGGGCTATTGGTTCTAAACCGTTAATCAGAGCATGAATCCCTTCATGACATTGGCAGCAGGAAGCCGTTCAGATTCTACTCAATCACCTGCAGTGACAGGGAACTCACTAGTTACTGAGTCAGCCCAATTTGGTATAGCTCTAATTGTCAGGCTACTCTTCCATGTGCTGACTTGAAACTAGCCTCCCTGGCCCTTCCCATACAGTCTAGGAAGCCCCACCTCATCCAACTGTGCTTGCTCCCCAAATGGAAGCATTGTTATTTCTCAGATAAGAGCTACTTTCCTGAAGATCAGAAAATAAGTTTACAAGTTGAGATAAGTTCTTCACCATAATCTTCCAAGCATGGTCAGAAGCTAGAAGGAGCCACTAGAATCTTCTAGGACCAGGTCTAAAGCCTTCATTTTTCACAGAAAAAAAACTAGGACCCAAAGAGAGGAATTGGATTCCAAGTCTGAGGTTTCTTGATCTCTTGTGCAAGGAAGCCCAATCTTCTCTTGTTCCTCATTAAGAAAAATAAATCTGAAGAATCATAATTAGTACATTACATAATTGGCAGTATTCTCAAACCATGCTCGCAGAAATCCACGAAGGGAACAGGACAGAGGTCAAAGTCTTTGAGTTCATGCTGGACATGTCATGGGGCAGGCTCCGAGTAGCTTTGTCAAGAACAGGTCATGTCAGACTAACCTCATTTCCTGTTTTAACAGGATTACTAAATTGGTTGGGGAAAGCAATGCTGTAAATATCATTTACTTAGTCTTCACTGAAGCTTTTGTTGTTTTCTTTTTTAATGATTCTATTTTCTTTATGATTTTTTAGTTTTTAGTATTCATTTTATTTATTTGGGTTCCAAATTCTCTCCATTTTCCATCCATTGAAAGGCAAGCAAATATAATACCCTATTTTACATGTGAAATCATTGAAAATATATTTCTATATTAGTCATGTTTTAAAAACTTTTTGATATAGTATTTCAGACTGTTTTTAGGAAGAAGGTAGAGATAAAGGGGCCAAACAAGAATTTAATTAAATGGATTCTGACCTGCTCAGATGGTTGGACTCAAAGAGTAGGTGTTAATGGGCCAGTTTCAGTATGGAAAAAGATCTCCAGTAGAGTGAACAAAGGGATCTGCACTTGGTCTGGGGGGGGGGGGAGTTCACATTTTTATCAATGACTTGAATAAAGGCATCCAATTCAGCAATGACACCAAGTTGAGGGAGACAGTCAATAAGAGAACAACAGAGAAAGAACCTGACAGTCTCAAGCACTGAGAACAAACTAAGAAAACAACACTTAATATCAATAAATGTAAAGTCTTAAACTTGGAGTCAAAAAAATCAATGTCAGAAGATGGAGGATGTATGGATGGACAGTAACTATGGTGAAAACAATGAGTCAGCAGGAGAAAGGGGTCACCAACTAACCTCACAGGATCGTAGGCTACATTGAAACAGAGCTTTTAGGAGGAGGCAGCTAGGTGGTGGATAGCAAGCTGAGCCTGTAATCAGGAAGAATTAAGCTCAAATCCAGGCTCAGATCTTTACTAGCTGTGTGACTCTTAGCAAGTCACTTTGCCCTGTTTTCCTCAGTTTCCTCATCTGTAATATGAGTTGGAAAAGGAAATGGCAAACCACTCCAGTGTGTCTGCCAAGAAACCCCCAAATTGGGTCAACAAAGACTCAGACATGACAAAATAACAGAAGGAAATTAATCAATAAAAAAGGATTTAATAAGTGTCTTCTATGTGCCAGACCATATACAAAGATTGAAACAATCTTTACTTACAAAGAATTTACATTCCCTTGAAGGAAATGACTACATGTACGTACACACACACACACACACATGCGTGCGCGCGCACACAAACAGGGACTGAAGGTCTGCTCATAAAGATGGTCTGATGTTTTGGTCTTTCAAATGCTCCATGCCGCTGCTTGAGGAGACAGCAGCATCTTCTGGCAGACGGACAAACTATGTCCTGGGCAGCCCTGGGAGAGCAGCTCTATCCACCCTGAGAAATCTCATAGCCCTCCCACACCATGACTCAAACAGCCCCCATTTCCTCAAACAGCCTCCTCATTAAGCTCCCTGATGGATCCACTAACCAATTTTTCCAATGCGCAAAGGAAAAGTCTTTCATTCCAGACCGGAATACAAAATTCAGTAAAGACCAGCCTGGACCAGATATGCAGAGGCTTAATCAGATCAACCCAAACCTAAGTAATATTTAGAATGGAAAGCTGAGTGATCCTCAGCTTTCCAAGCTGGAATTGATGTGGGTTACAGAACAAAAGGTCAGGGGGACAGGCCCAGGGAAGGCTGGGTTTCAACCCTCGCTGAGCTGCCAAATACCTGTGACTGTGGGCAAGTCACAAAGGTCCCTTGAGTCCCTGACCCTTGTCTTCATCTAAAAGACCTTTGAGTTATAATATTTGTTACCCTCATCAACTCTGTCCAGGTTAGCCTGGCCTTGAATCAGTTGGCAATAATCACTCCCTTTAAAATGGGGCAATGGATAGAGAGCTAGCTGTGGTTTTCATGGACCCTTTCAGACTCAGTTTCCTCATCTTTAAAAGGGAGATAACACATCTCATAAAGCTGTAATGAGTAGTAAATGTGCATTATATAAGCATTTATATAAAAGCATTATATAAATCCTAGTTATTCTCATCATCATTAACAATAAGAATTGGGACAGACTCTGTTCAAGTCTCCTCTGATACCTCCCTGTCATGTGGAGGGCACCAAGATTCTGCCAATTCCTGGCCCAGCAGAGCTTCTTCCCTCCTAAACTAGCCAACTTTGTAAGAAAGTGACACAGTCATATTTTTAAAACAAAAAGCCATTCCCCAATTGACAATGGTCAAAGGATATGCAAAGGCAATTTACAGATGAGGAGATCAAAGCAATCCATAGCCATATGAAAAAATGCTCTAAATCATTAATTATTAGAGAAATGCAAATTAAAGCTTCTCTGAGGTACCACCTCACACCTCTCAGATTGGCCAGTATGACCAGGAAGGATAATGATCATTGTTGGAAGGGTTGTGGGAAATTTGGGACACTATTACACTGTTGGTGGAGCTGTGAATTCATCCAACCCTTCTGGAGAGCTATTTGGAACTATGCCCAAAGGGCAACAAAAATGTGCATACCCTTTGACCCAGCAATACCACTACTGGGTCTATACCCTGAAGAGATGATGAAAAAGGGTAAAAACATCACTTGTACAAAAATATTTATAGCAGCCCTGTTTGTGATGGCAAAGAATTGGGAATTAAGTGAATGTCCTTCAATTAGGGAATGGCTTAGCAAACTGTGGTATATGTATGTCATGGAACAACACTATTGTTCTATTAGAAACCAGGAGGGATGGGAATTCAGGGAAGCCTGGAGGGATTTGCATGAACTGATGATGAGTGAGATAAGCAGAACCAGAAAAACATTGTACACCCTAACAGCAACATGGGGGTGAGGTTCAACCTTGAAGGACTTGCTCATTCCATCAGTGCAACAATCGGCAACAATTTTGGGCTGTCTGCAATGGAGAGTACCATCTGTATCCAGATAAGGAGCTGTAGAGTTTCTCTCTCATCACACCCAATTTGGATCAAGGTACAACATGGAAACAAAGTAAAGACTGACAGAGTGCTTTCCGTGGGGGGGGGGGGCGGAGTAAGATTGGGGGGAAAATTAAAAAACTCAAATAATATCTTTTTTTTTTTAGGTTTTTGCAAGGCAAATGGGGTGAAGTAGCTTGCCCAAGGCCACACAGCTAGGTAATTATTAAGTGTCTGAGACCGGATTTGAACCCAGGTACTCCTGACTCCAAGGCCGGTGCTTTATCCACTATGCCACCTAGCCGCCCCCAAATAATATCTTTAATAAAAATAAATTAAAAAAAAAGAAAGTGGCTCACAAGTAGCCCCTCTCAATTCTTTGTCTGCCTTACTCTAGGGGCTCCAAGAAACAAGGCTCAGTCACTTTGAGGAGACTCACCTGGGTACTGCCCCAGAGAAGGTAGGGGCCTCTGGATCTTCGAGGACATCTGACACAGGGAAGATCCAGCCGCAGTGACCAATTTCCCATCTCTGGGACATCTCATTGGTTACTGGCCTGCTCTCCCTCCTCCTCTCTGCCTACTGTCCTAGTGCCCCCTTCTGCAAGATGCCTTTCCCTTTTGGATGACCCCTATTGATCTTGTCTGGATCTTGTTTGCACATAATTGCTTGTCTCTTCTGAGAGCTGGGACTGTCTTTTCCTGTTACAATGCCTAGAGTACAGTAAGCTCTTAATAAATGCTTGCTGACTGAGAGACTTACCAAGGGAGGACCTGTCTCCCTTGTCTGTCATTGCTGTTCAGTCATATCCAGCTCTCCATGATCCCATTTTGGGTTCTCTTAGCAAAGATTCTAGATAGGTTTGACATTTCCTTCTCCAGCTCACTGACAGATGAGGAAACTGAGGGATGACTTGCTAGGATCATACAGCTAGGGAGCATCTGAGGGTGGATTTGAACTCAGGCCTCCCTGGCTCCAGGCCCGACACTATGGAGCTTAATAAATACTTATTGATTAATTGATTTGGGATCCTGGCCAAGGTAACAGGAAGATATTCTACTGTCAACAGAAAGTGAAGTCATCCATGTGAACAATCCACTTCTCATCTGAATCAAGTGCATTAGGATGAAGAATGACCCCAGGATCATTCACTCCAAACTCCTTATTTAAGAGAGAAAAAATTAGTGGCACAAAAAGGGAAGTCCATCTACACACGGTCACCCAGGTGGGGGAAGCACCCTGACTGTGGACAAAGTGAACATCCCAGCCACCTACTTCCAACAGCTAATAAGAACTCCTACCTCTTCTGAGCTTCTGAGCTCACTAATTTGGCAACAGGAGGGACCCCAGAAGAGGCAGACAATGAGGTCCAAAGGGCTAAGGAACCTGCTCCAAGTCACAGAGCAGGTTAAGCGACAGATAAAAACGTCCTGCTTTCTCAGCAATCTTCAAAAATCTACAACTGAATGAAATCGGGGTTCAGAAAAAGGTCAATAAATTGTCTGAGGTCATGGAGGTAATATAACAGAATGAAAATTAAGTAAATAATCACAAGTAATAATAAAAATAGCTAACATTCCAGAGTCTGACATACAATAAACTCTTAATAAATGCTTTCTGATGGACATTTATTTAGAGTCTTTAATCAGGTACATTATCTCATTTGACCCTCCCCAATATCCAGCAGGGTGGGCACTACTACTATAATCTTTTGTGACAGAAGAAGAATCTAAAGGGCATGGTCACAGAGGGGAGAAAATGTCTTTGGTTCTAGGTCATCCCATCTTAGATCCAGAGCTCTGTCCAAGATGGCATCAGGCAAGGGAAGAGGAAGGGCACTGTTTCCCTGAGCCTCTAGAAAACAAGAGCAGTCACTGGAATCCTTCACAGGTCTGTTAAGACATCCAGATTCCCACAATGGGAATGAATGACAGGGAATTTTATATACCAGAGGAAAAATTATGAGGAATTATGCATCTTATGTCTTGGTCCTTCTCCAAAAGCACAAGGCCTGGCACACAGTAGGAATTCAAGAAAGGATTGCTCAGTGTGGATCAAAGATTTTCAGCTGACCCCTGAAACTGTCAGGAGAAGCTTCAAGGGAAGGGGCCTGGCCTGGAGTAGATGGCTCAAGGGACCTCAAACCAGAGGCATCTGGACAGGTGACACAGAATTTATGTCCCAAAGAACAACAAAGACAAAAAGACATTCCTTCCCAGCCCCCCCCCCCCCCATTATAACTACCAACCAAATAAAAAGGGGGAAATTCCATTGATCTCTCAAGGAGGCCAGTGACAACATATAGACGACTCTATGCACATAAAATATGAACAAGTTACACTGGGAAGTTGGCCACAATTAAAACTCCAACATTATTGTTCTCATGCTGGGGGTGTGAGCTGGGTCAAGTCATTCGATGTCTCAGTGTCTCAGCCGTGAAGGTGATGACCTGCACCAGTAGAAGGAGTTTCTTTACTGGGAGATCCCCAACTCAGGGAAAATTCCAGGTCAGCCACTCTCCCCCACCCATCCTCACCCTGTCCTTTTGCAGCTTATGCTGATACAACCCTATTCCAAGTCACTATCCTGTTACTGTTCCTCCCTTGGTGGTACTTAGTGGGCTCCTGCACAAGAGGAGAAAATGATGGCTTTGGGGAAGTGAGTAAAAGCTGATTTTCCATAGGCTCACTGAAAATTTTACTAAGGACCTACTCTGAGCTAGAGAGTAGCCGGGTGGCACTGCAGCCAATAGAACACCAAGTCTAGAGTTGAAAAGACCCAGGCCTCAGGCCCTTTAGAGCCGTGTGACTGGGCAAGACATTTCCCCATCTCAGCCTCAGTTTCCTAATCTGTAAAATGAAGGTGATAATAATAATACTGCTGTTTTATTATTATGGGATATAATGAGAATATTTGTAACACTCTGCAAAGCCTTTAAAGTCTCATATAAATGCTACCATGGTCATCATCACTATTATTGCTGCTACATTCAACTCAACCAATGTTTATTAAGCACTTCCCTACAGCAATTAATGCCCACTAGTCACTTTGCTGGCTAAGGCCTGAGTTTAAACAGATTCAGTGCATTCTAATCCAACCTAAGCACCCTTCACAAAGCACCTCCAAATCAAACTGGCCCTGAGATTCCCCAGCCTAGAAAGCACAAGGGGGAGGCAACATGGTAGAGGACAGGGAGAACTTAGTGGCTGTAGAATCAGAAGCCCCGAATCCAAGTAGCAGTTCTGACAAAGACCAGGTGTGGGTGGGTGAGCCCCAATTGGTCTCTTTCCCTTCTCTGCTATGTAAAATGAGGCCAGTCTTCCTCACTGGGGGGAAGGAGGGGGTGAAAGGAAACACTGGGGAGAGGGCAGCTTGTGTTCCACTTCAATCTGCTGATGGACTAACCTTGCATTCTCATCACCCAAATCACAACCACAGAAAAGGAGAAAGTGGTGTTTTGAGGAGGTGGGGGAATGGGGGAGGGGCAGAGAATCAGGGACAGGGAAAGCAGGAGATCGAGTCAGCATCAGGGACCAAACTCTCAGCTCAAATACCAAAATAGAAAGTCCTAAAAATACCAGGGCCTGATTCACGTCCTATGTAAAAGTCCTGAGAGATTTCAGGGATGCGCCTGCCGGAAGCAGGCCAGGCAAGAAAGAACCCAAGGGGAGATGGAGGGGAAACAGGGGCTGGAGGCCACCCCACCTCCCCAGCCTGATGGAGAGGCCCAAGCCTCCAGGCTTGCTTGTGCCTGGCCTCTGCAGCCAGTCCCAAAGCTGACCTCCTCTTCCAGATTGCTCATGATGGACTCAATCTTATCATTACACTTTGCTCCCATTTAGGGATCTATGATTTGGGAAGGTCTGCATGGAGAACACACTCAGGTGCTCTCATTTATCCTAGCCGGGAGTCCTACTGATGAGGCCACCAGGAGAACCACCATCTTTCCCCATCCCTTCCCCAAGCCAAGGGATCCAAATTCTCTTGTTTGCTGCTAAGAATGAGCAGAAAACAACTGCAGAAGTGATGAAAGCCACAAGACACACCCAAATGGCCCCTGCTTCCCCCAGAACTCAGAACACCCACAAGCATCCTTCCTGCTAGCTTATTTTCAAATATACGAAGCCAAATATGCCTCAAGGAGTCTGTTCCACTGTCCTCCCCTGAGGAAGCTACTTCTTATAGCAAGACAGACACACATTTCTCTATTAATTAGTTTATCATTAGCTAAGAGAGCTCCTGGATGTCCATCATGAAAGTAAGGTCTTCAGAGATCTGAAGCAGCATCCTGTGAAAGAAGGTCAACACAACTAAAGAGCTACACTCCTGGGCTCTGACCCTGCCATTACAATGGACAAGGGCCTTGTCCTTGCTGGGTTACTTTCCTCATCAGAAAAATTAAAAGATCAAACTGGAAAATCTTGTGAGACATCAAGGCATGGCAAAAAGAACCAGGTTCTAATCTAGCCTCCAACAGTACAATCCTAGGCAGGTCAATTAACATCCTTGAGCCCTAAGCTTCCTCTTCTCTAGAGTAGAATTAGGAATGACAATTTCCTGGAAGGATCATTATGAGCATGAAATAAAATAATGCACCAAAGACTCTTCCAATTCTGAGAGCAAGACAAAATGTCAGCATCACCTTTACCTTCTGAGTCCAACATCCTGGGACTGGGAAGATACTCAAAAAATGCCCAGCCTAGAGGAGAACAGCAACACTAATTAAGAGTCAGCATCTCTGTCCACTGTCCAGGCTAGGGCAGGATCCTTCTGATCTCATCTCTCTCTAAGTCTTGCAGTCCCATCACTAGTCCTTAGCCTCCTCCAAATCTGTAGTCCTTGTCTGCATTCCCAGCCTTTATCTGGCACCTTCTTCTGATGCTTAATAATGGACTTGGCTTTGATATTATGAAGGAATGTTTGGAGTTTTTAAAAGGTTAATACTGTTGTAACTACTTTCGGTTGGGGAAGGGGGCAATGTGAAAGTGCATTTCCCTACATTTGCTAAGCCCATAAATACACATAAAATGGAGAGGTCAAATTCTGAGTTAAAAATTAGTCTAGTGGGTACTGGGTCTAAATTCTGAAGAGATTATGAAAAGGGGTAAAAACATCACTTGTACAAAAATATTCATAGCAGCCCTGTTTGTGGTGGCAAAGAATTAGAAATTCAGTGAATGTCCTTCAATTGGGGAATGGCTTAGCAAACTGTGGTCTATGTATGTCATGGAACACTATTGTTCTGTTAGAAACCAGGAGGGATAGGAATTCAGGGAAACCTGGAGGGATTTCCATGAACTGATGCTGAATGAGATGAGCAGAACCAGAAACACCTAATTAGCAACACAGGAGTGATGATCAACCTTGATGGACTTGCTCATTCCATTAGTGCAACAAGCAGGGACAATTTAGGGCTGTCCCAAATGGAGAATACTATCTGTATCCAGAGAAAGAATCATGGAGTATGAAAAAAGACCAAAGACTATTACTTTCAATTTAGAAAAATAATCCGTTACCTGATTATAGTTTTGCTATCTCTTATACTTTATTTTTCTTCCTTAAGGATATGATTTCTCTCTCATCACATTTAACTGAGATCAATGCATACCATGGAAACAATGTAAAGACTAACAGAGTGCCTTGGGGGGGGGGGGGGCGGGAGGCAAAAAATTGTAAAATAAATAAAAATCTTTCTAAAAATAATATTAGTCCAGTGGGACAGCTAGGTGGCACACTGGATAGAGCACTGGCCCTGGAGTCAGGAAAACGTGAATTCAAATCTGGCCTCAGACATTTAATAACTGCCTAGTTGTGTTACCTTAGGCAAGTCACTTAATTCTATTGCTTTAAATAAATAAAAAAAATTTAAAGATCAGTCCATAAAGATTTATTAAATGCCTACTACATATGTCAGGTTAAGTTCTGAGGCTAAAAAAATGCAAAAGACAGTCCCTGGCCTCAATAAGCTTACATCTTATGGGAAATTAGATTGCCAAAAAATGCTGTAAATACTCACACCTACGAAACCAAACTCTGTGTTGGACTCACCTCTTGGGTGCTGATGTGCCAAGGCATAATCCTAGAGTTTAATGCTAGGAATGACAATCAACCCTTTGGGCCCCTGCCTCCTGAAGAACCCTTCAGAACATTTGAACGTTTACAGGACTTTGAGCCTTTGGATTATCAAAAATAAACCTCTCCTTTTACAGAGGTAAAGACTAAGGCTGGAGACATGCCCAAGGGCACTAAGATTCAAGACCTTGGTTCTCCGCTCTGGCTCTTCCTGGGCACCCCAAGTCATCCCTTTGGCTTAGTCTGTGAGCAGCTGCCCTGATTACTCTAAGGAAGGTCCAGCTTCTGGCAAAGGCATGACTGACATTCAAGAGACTCCCAATCTAGGCAACTTTCACTAGAGCTCAGGGATTTCTGGTTGGCAGTGACCTCCTTGTCCTTTGCACAAATCAATCAGCTAAATCAACAAGCCTGTATTGAGTGTCCACTAAGAGTTAGGGGGGTGAGGTGTCAACAAAGGTTTGGGATCACCTTCATGAGTTCAAATTCAGCCTCAGATACTTCTAGCTATGGGAGCTTGGGCAAGTCACTTCACCCTCTTTGTCTCAGTTTCCTCATCTGTAAAATAAGCTGGAAGACATGGCAAACCATTTACATTCTTTGCCAAGAAAACCCCCAATGGGGTCAAGACAAGTGGGGCATGACTGAAAAGACTCAACAATAACACAGACTCAGAGACTATGCTGGGTGGTGGATATATAAGGTGAACAATCAAACAGCCCCTGCCCTGAGGAAGCTTCTGTTCTACAGGTGTAGAGAGGGAGCTCGGTGAATAACTAGCTGTTAAGATATGTTTAGAGAATTTATATATATGCAAATAGCTTTACAAATATGGTTTTGTTTGATCCTCACAACCACTGAGGCCAATGCTATCACTATCCCCATTTTACAAAGGAGGAAACTGAGGCAGAGTAACAAATGACCTTCCCAAGGGTCACACAGCTACTAAGTGTCTGAAGCTAGTTTTGAACTCAGGTCTTCTTGACTCCAGTCCAAAGATCAATCTACTGGGCCAATTAACTGCCTCTATATTTATTTAACTTATAAGCAAACTTTTAAAATGTCTTATCTCTCTGTCTTCCATTCTAGATTGTGAGTTTTCTGAGGGCAGGGGCCCACATTCTATTTACCATTATAAGTCTCATCACAGTGGGCTTGGGGCACACATTGGACTAAAGAGTGACCTCAGATGCCATCCAGACCTTGGAATCATCGTGATGGCATCCTTTCCTGCCTTTGCCTGATGAATTCCAATCAACCTTTCGGCTCAACTCTAACACCACCTCCTCCTAGAAGTCAACTCTGATTTTCCCACCCTCTCCCCCTCTAAAGAAACCCTTTCTCCCCCTTGGACCTTACAGTTTTTCTACCCCCTAATGACTGATCATGTTATATTGAGTTTTGAAACTATTTCAAATGAATAACAAATTGTAAAGTCCTGGGGCGGCTAGCTGGTGCAGTGGATAGAGCACTGGCCCTGGAGTCAGGAGTACCTGGTTTCAAATTTGGCCTCAGACACTTAATAATTACCTAGCTGTGTGGCCTTGGGCAAGCCACTTAACCCCATTGCCTTGCAAAAAAAAAAAAAAACCTAAAAAAAATTGTAAAGCCCTTTATAAATGTTAACAGTTATCATGGATAGCTTACCTCCCTCTCAGTGAACTATAAGCTCCATGAGGACAAGGCTCATACACAATAGCTCTCAAGATGTGTCAGCACAAAATTCTGCACTTAGTCCATCTTTCCTAATAGTAATTAACTGGCTTAAACCCAATCTCTGATGCTTCCTGCCTGTGTGACCTTAAACAAGTCATGGGACCTCCATGAACCTCAGTTTCCTCTTGTATGAAATGGAAGATTGAATTAAATATCTCTTCCTGCTCTAACCTATGGTCTGTGATCCTGGGATTTATTCTACCAAAATGGTGTCCTACCCCACACCTCCAATATGGCACAGAAAGACCTCTCCCAAAATGATCTCATAAAAGTTAATCTTAAATTGAAGATTTTTCATCACATCCAATAGTGGAGTCCTAGACTGACTCCAATTTTCCCAGTAATGAGGATTTTCCACTGAAATTTCCATTAATTAAGTGACAGACTTGTATCAAAGTAAAGGAAATAAGTGGAAGACAGCTTTCTGTCCACCTGAATATTTGCTTCATTAACTTTAATAAATTAACTAAGTGCCCTAAGGGAATACTAAGTGAACAATAAAACAGCACCTGTCCTCAAAAAGCTTACCTTCCATGGAGGAAATACATATGAATGAATTTTAATAATTATACCACAGCTTCTGAAAAGAGGACAAGAAGATTCAAAGAGAGGAAAAGATGACAAAATTAATGTTCAACTCCCTCATTTTACAAAAGAGGAAATAGAGCAGCTTCCCTTCAGGTCTCACAGGTGTACGCAGTCTTCATTTATCCCCTTCTTTTAACATGGGCCTTCCCCATTTTATCTGAAACAGGTCTATGCACACTGTCCTTCTTGAGTAACATATAAGAAATTTAATTAATGCTTGTATATCTGAATAAAAATCAGAGGAGCAATGAGGGGAGCCTGCACCCCATCTCCTGTCAGAGAAGGCCAGAGTAAGACATTCATTTTGGGATATGGGCCATGGGGGAGTTTGTTTTTGTTTAACTTTATATATCTGTTACAAGTTTTTGGTTTTGGTTTTTATTTTTTTCAAATGTAAGGGAGGGAAAAAAAGATTATTTTTACTAATATTACATTTTAATAAAAATAAATTAGGTGCTTTAGAACAAACTATGATTTCTTTCTGAAGGAAGAAAAGAAGGTGGTCTTATCAGGGTTTTTGAGAAAATACATTGGGAAAGTTCAAACTGGGTGGTGAAGGGATTCGAAATCACTTCCTGGGGTTCTGGGTGAAGGAACTAGCTACATATAGGTTAGAAAAGAGAAAACTTAGGGGCTGAATGTTTGCTGAGGGATGCTTCATGGAAGAAGGATTAGTTCCCCAGGCAGAGTGAGAAGTAATTGAGGACGAGGAGGTGCAAATTATTGGGAGGCAGATTTCACCTCAAATTAATTCCTAACAATCTGAGCTATTCAACAAAGAATGAGCCCAAGGCAGAAACAAAAGTTTAATAGAGATCAAAATATTCTCAGCAGCAGCATAGCAGAAACAAAGCCACTGGCTCTTCGACTAAGGATTGGCTGTAAAAAACAACCGAACAAAGAACCAATGGTCTAGGCCAGAGAGCAGCTAAGCCTCTGGGGTTTGTGCTCTGGGTCAGGGCTCCTGACAGACAGCAGGCTCTTGAGATGTTAACTGACCAATCAAGACAGAACTCTGATCCACTTCTTCCTGACTCTGGGACCAGACAAACATTCAAGCCAAACTTTTTCTTAAACAGAAAATTTACAAAAATGCTGAATTTTCTCCTTCTCAAGCACAGAGCATCTTTCTCTTCCTAATATTATTTAAAATAGCCTTTAGAGAACACTTGTGCTTTCCTCACATGCATTTTTTTTAATTAAAGATTTTATTTGAGTTTTACAATTTTTTCCCAAACTTACTTCCCTCCCCCCACACCCACGGAAGCTATCTGTCAGTCTTTACTTTGTTGTACGTTGATCCAAAGTGAGTCTCACATGCATTCTTTCACCTGTGTGGAAGCTTTGGCACCCCATTCCATCACAGAGGAGAATAAATACAAGCAAGGGGCACACTTTCCAGGCCACAGGAAGCCTGAAGTATGCACTTTCTAGAAGCATCAAGAGGTCACAAAACATACCTATATGGTCAAAGCAGTCTTCTCAATGCCTCAACCTACCCAAGAAGAGGGAAGGGAGCCATGTTCTGAGATTATCCAGGACGACAGATTTAGAGCTTGGATGTCATCAACCCCTTGCCCAGTCCCCAAACTCAGGTCTAGAGAGGTTTGCCCAATTCATGTAACAAAAATGGAATAAAGACTCCAAACCCAGGACTCTTACTATATTGCCTCAGAGTACCTGGGACACAGGACAAATATTGCTATTTTCAAGTCTCTTTTCTCTATTTTTTTTCTCTTCATATAAACTTATCTATAGACCAATTTAAAGTGACATTAGAAAAAATAAGGTCTGGATAGCCAAATCCTCAAATCTCATTTTACCAAAGGGGGGGGGGGGATGTGAAAGAAGAGATCAAGAAAAGGAAAGTCTACCCAGGATACAGGTAGATGTACATACCTACATCATGACTGCCATATTCAGAAATTCTAAGATCCCTAGGAGCCTCCTTTCAATGTAACCCTAGCACATGGACCTACGAGACTTCTCATAAAGAATTTTCAATTAAGACCAGACATGAACAGTGCTATGGATCAGCTAATGGCCAATTCTACAACTGGCCAGTTGAAAACACCACTCAAAGAAATGTCTAACAAGGATGAGAAATCTGATTGCAGAAATCAACCATGGTAGAGTTACACCAGGCAAAGACCACCTGGCCCAACCCTGTCACTTAGTAGCTGCCTTCCCCAGAGTCATTCTCAGATTCAAACTCAGGTTCTAGGATTCTGAGGTCTCTCATATTGCTTCTGTGTCATTTAGACTCTCAAAAGATGTTCATCTGGGGGTCCAAAGGGGCTCAAAAAGCCCTCGTTCAGCAGGTGAACTAAAGATCTCTGCAAGCCCATCATCTTCAATGCCTTTGAAGAGAAAAGTCCCTTTTTGGAGCCTTACTATATCAGGGTTCATAGAATTGGGGGAGATAGGGAGCAAGATGACCCAAGATCCAAATGATGTCATCCAACTTGACTTTGAATTGTCTGGGGCTTCAGCCTGTGTCAGCTGAAGGTCAGGGAAGTCAGGTTCCACAAGTGTGGAATTTTCAGCCCTAAGGCTTCCTCCTCAAATGGTCCCCTCTCCCTTTCACCATTCCAGTCCACCCTGGCCTGATCCCCTGGCCCCATCTCACCTTCCTTCCCTGACTTTTGAGTGAAGCCAATTAAACTCAAACCACTGGGTGGGAGAACAGAACATGCAGTTTCGATGGAATGGTACAGCAGGGACCAGTTTCACCGTTAATTTAAAATGCTAGAATTAATTAGGTAGTGTAAATGAAGAATTTAATAAGCACACTTTACAACTGCTTTTATTAAACATTGCAACCAAATGAGGGCAAACATCTCTGGTCTCCCTATATTTCCCTGTCTCGTTCCCACTAGTTCTCAGCAAATAAAATTCTCCACCCACCCCCCCCTTAAGTTAGAAAAAAAAAGAGCCCACATAATTATAACTTTCTGCCTGATTTATATTTCCTCTTTCAACCTGTTAGTTTCCTCTTTAAGCTCAGATGTTCCTGCAGATCTCTGCTTGTGCTGGGGAAACAGTTCAATGGAACCAAAGTTGACAATTTGGGTTTTGTATCCCAAATTAAAGGCTGTCTTGGAAGCTGTCACTACCCTTCAGAGCCCACCCCCACCCCCACCCCCCAGTGCAGCACCAAATTAGCATGTTCTCGTCTGCTTGTTTAACATGTGTCTTTGGAAAACAAGGGATGCCATCAGGAATAGGGAAAGCTCCAGAGAGCCTAAAGGAACCCTGGAAAGGTCCAGCAAGTGGCTAGGGGGAATCCCAGGTTAGAAGAGAAGGGTCCCTGAATAATGACTTTGTATAGGAATTCAACGTTCACTACCATGGACTTGTCCAGAATCATTCTAGATCCAGCCTCAAGGCTCCAGAGCAATGCACACCATCACTATTATGATTCTGATGATTAATAAATGCTATGTTCTCTGCTGATGCACTGACCTCTCAAAGGAAGCAACCCTGAGCTCTCAAAGGCCATAGCTGGCCATACACCAACTCCAGACTAGTAATAGACCAAAGAGGCCCTGTCCTTAGGAAGTGGGAGGCAGTAACCTCCTTGAGGACAGGGCAGGTTTCATTTTTTTCTTCTTTTTAGATCCCTTGAGCTTAGCATATTGCTTGCATGCATCCTGCTTGCACACATATTGCTTGTGAAAACAATGAATGACCCAATTTTTCTCAGTGTCATCAATAGGATGCAAGGGAGCAAACTCTTATCTGAAATCACATAGGAGCTGTGATGTGCATTTATAGGAGGAGGACTACCCTGATGGGATCACAGGCAGTCAGTAAACATTTATTAACTGCCTGTGTACCAGGCCCTATGCAAGTCACTTTCAAGGTGCTCAGAGTCAATTAGGATGGAAATAAGATTATCTCAAAATTTCCCAAAGCCAGCCCCTCCCTCTTTTTTAAAAAACAAGATCCTTTAGGAAGAACCCTTGAGTTAGGGGCACCAAGACTTGACACTATTCTGAGACCCAACAACAACACTACCATACTTGCCCTCTTGCTTTTAATTTGACCCAACATTCACTACTCTCGCCAAGATTTAATTGGGACAACAATAGTCAGTTAAGTTGTGCCATTGGATTGACAGATGAGACAGGCACTAACATAATATTTGCAAGGACCCAAGAACATGAGCAACACAAGACCTAGGGAGAAGACTGGATACCCATCCAGCAAAATCAGAGATATTGGGGAATATCAGCCTCTCCCTCTGGGGAGGACTGGAGATGAAAGCATCTTGAGTCTTTCAGAGGGGGTTTTCTCCTGGTCTTACTAGCTGGACCACAGAACCAAAGAGGAGAGAGAAGTAGATGGAAAACATGGGAGGGTATCAGATGGTGTAAAGTATAAAGGGCAAACAAAGGGATAGTTTAGATTGGATGCTAGCAGGAACATCCAAGTAGAGGGGGAACCTAGTCAGGCCCAGGCTGGAGGGAAATCACTTTGGCAATGGAAATCAGTGGAGAGAGGGAGAGACAGAAGGCAGGAAGACAAGAGAGAAGGCTATTGCACACTTCATATGAGAGGCAGTGAAGGTAGAGAATTACTGAATTAAGATAGTGATAAAGTGAGAGAAGATAAAGAATATTATTAGACTATATTAATTATATTTATTACATTATACTAATGTTGCACCGTTACATTATATTATATATCAAGAGATGGATATATATTCAAGAATATAATATATTTATATAGAAAGAAATGATTGGACAACTGACTGGCTGAGTTGAATGAGGGAGAAAGGGGTGGGATATGACCCCAGTGTAATGAACCCAGACGATAAAAAGAGGATCATAATGCCCTTGACCATAGGAAGTCTGGAATAGGGTAAGGATGAATTCTAGGTTAGGTTGCTTGAGTTAGAGATGTCTACAGGGCAGACAACCAGTTGGAGATCTTCAAGGGGCAATTGGTTATGGGAAACCAAAGGAGGATGAATAACGCTGCCAAGCATTTGGGTAATCTTGGGATCATACCTGAAGGAGTAAACTTGATTCTTTTTTTTTTTTGCAAGGCAAATGGGGTTAAGTGGCTTGCCCAAGGCCACACAGCTAGGTAATTATTAAGTGTCTGAGACTGGATTTGAACCCAGGTATTCCTGACTCCAGGGCCGGTGCTTTATCCACTGTGCCACCTAGTAAACTTGATTCTGCATCATTACCTGGATAGAAGAGTAAGAGAGTCCGGAGGCATAGAACGTGGTTCAAATTAGGTCACTGGTAATTACTCCATGTGTGACCTCAACTAATGAATCAACTCTGTGACTTCACTCAATCAACCAACAGATTTATTTACTAAGCAATGAGATGGTGCAGTAGATTAAGCACTGGCCCTGGAGTCAGGAAGACGGGAGTTTTAATCCAGGCTTAGTCACTTGACTCTTACTAGCTGTGTGATCTTAGGCAAGTCACTTAACTCTGACAGCCTCACATTCTGTGCCATCTCCAGTTGTCCTGATCCCTATCTGGCCACTGGACCCAGATAGCTCTGGAGGAGAAAGTGAGGCTGGTGACTTAGCAAAGCGCCCCCCCCCCCCAATCCAATTTACTTGCTTGTTATGGTATCACCTCCCTGATGCTGTGGTCTTCTTCGAAAATGAAGGACAAACATCATCATTTACTAATAAGCACTTTATAAAATAGAAATAAATCATCCCTGTCCTTAAAGAGCTTATACTCTATCAAAGGAAACCCCTCGGGCACATCTCAGTATGTACAAAATACTGGGAAGAAATTGAGTTTCTGAATTCACTGATAAGGGGAACTTATCCTGACATTTTTCTATCACTGCAGATAATCACATTCTCTGGAACTTATTACCTAAGAACACAGTCAGTAAAGTAAACTATGGCCTAAGGGCTTGAATTTTGTGTGGTCTAGGAGCCAAGAAATATTTGGGTTTAAAAACACTAAATTTGAAAAATATAAAAGACATCCTCAGCTCAGGCCAGACATACACTAACATTCATAGAGCTTGACTTGTCTTCTTATTGTACCCTTGTGGGGAACTTCTTCCCTTGACTTCCCAGACTGACACCCCTCCCCACCCATGTCTGGAAAGTGCTCCTTCTTCTTCCTCTTAGAATCCCTTACTTCCTTTTTCACTCCAGTAAAAACTTCTGGACAATGGGAACTGGTCACTAGTCAGGGTCTGCTGTGCTCTATCACAGCTGCCTATATAATTCTAAAAGAAAACAGTAAGTGCACACACATATACATAGACATAGGAAACATCTTTTTAAGATATATATCCTCTTAGGTTACATACATATACGCATACATACATACATATGTATATTGAGAGAGGAAGGAAGGAAGTGAGGGAGGAAGGAGGAAAAGAGGAGGTGGGGAGAGAGGGAGGGGGAAGGAGGCAAAAGGGGGAAATGTGTTTGTGTGATTTGCCCAGGGTGACACAGTCAACATCTATCAGACCCAGATAAACTCAGGCCTTCTCACTTTCTCCTCTGGGTCCAGTGGCCAGATATGATTCAGGAAGACCAGAGATGACCCTGGATACCATGCAGGCTTAAGTGATCTGTCCAAGGTCACACAGTTAGTCAGTATCTATGGCTGGATTGGAATTCAGGACTGACTAACTCTCCAGGGCCTGTACTCTACCCATTGTGCCATTTCATTGCCCCACTCTATGATAATAAATTATTATTAATAACATAATTTTTTAAAAACATTATTATTGCTGTTGTTATTAGCCCCTGACTCCCCAATCAGAGCAGGGTCACCCAGGTCTAGTATAACCATAGAGACATATAGGGGAGGGGTGCCCTTTCCTTGGGGGAACCAGAGAGGAGCCAAGCAGCCATCTGTCCAAGCTCTCCCTAAAGGATTTTCTCATGCCAATGTCTGGGGAATGAAGAAGGGAAGTGAAGGCTGGGTATAGAGCAATGAAGAGTGATGAAATCTCAGGTACCCTTGGTCGAGGGCACAAGTCAAGGTGTCTTTCAAGGTTCCCCAGATGGTTCAAGTCCAGGGCCATGTAATCTGAGAGATGCAATGAGTGGTCCATGGGGGGGGGGCATCCAAAGAAGCACAGGGTAAGGGTGGGGGGCACTGAAGGACAGCCCCAAGGAGGGGGGTTGGCATACCTGTGATCTTGTCGCGAACAAGCTTGCAGGATTCTATTTCTCCAATGCTGCCAAACAGGCTCCGAAACTCCTCCTGAGTCATGTTCTGGGGCAAGTAGTTGACGATTAGGTTGGTCTTGCTGTCATCTGTGGTGGCTCCAGTCTGCATGGGCGAAGGGCAGTTTCGACTATTGCTGGATGGTCCATTGGTCGTGTTGGATGTAGGGCCATTTGATACCTGAGGCTCCATGGTGCTAATTATCTGAATTTTAAAAAAATGAACAAATAAGCTTGTCATCTTTCAAAAGCATCAAAAGCTTTTCTATGCATTTTGAGTTTGATTTTTTGCCCCTCTCTTTTTCTTAAGGAGAAAGCATACAAAGACAAATCAATCATTTGTTAAATAACTATCCCTTACCTGGTAGGTTGCATAGTCATATGTGTGTGTATGCATGTGTGTGGGTGCATGCATGCATGCATGCACAAACACACACATACACAAAATGCCAATTCAGGAGCTTTTTGGGGGAGGGGGAATAATAATATTTAATTTCATGTGTTCTTTTCTGTCCAAGCTAGAGACTCAGAGATTCAGAACAGGGAACAGAGAAATGAAGGAGAGAAATCTTGTTATTTTGTTAATGAAACACTAATTTCTGTTTTCATTACATAATCACTTGCAGAAACGTACACTTATACAAATGTACAAATTATAATTAAAACATAAAGTAACAACGTGATTAAAATTATAGTTCCGTTAAACCTGGGGGGGTCCCCCCCCAAACATACACACATAAACTCTCACTTGTCCCAACCAGATGAGACATGGTATCTGTTCACTAGGTATCTCCTAAAAAAAGATGGCAGGAAATCAACAGGCACAATTCTGTGTGGGGACATTTGAGAATCTGAGCACTGTTCAGAAACTCCACTCCTAAAATCATGGTGGGAGAGATGATCTCAGCAGTTACTAAGGACCATCGAACAATTTCCCTAACCACCATCTTCCTGCCATTTCTGCGCCCATGAGAGCAATGAGATTATGATCATATAAAATAAGGACCTCATTATTATTATCATTGTACTCTTTCCACACTTCATATGTGGTTTCTCATGGAAACAGTGCTCAGGCAAGTAGTTTTCCTATTTTTTTTTATTTAGTTACTCTGAACTATATCACTATGAATGAGTGAAAAAGCATTTATTAAACACTTACTATATACAAAGCCCTGTGCTAAGCACCAAGTATATAAATAGAAAAGTCAGTCCCTGGCAGACAAGACAAATGAGGGGCTTCAGCTGATGGGAAGGTCTACTGGTCCTTAGGGTACAGCCAAGCAAGATGGTCATTCCTTCTTTTCAAAGTCATTTCCACTGATGGAAATCCTATCCACTTCCAGTGTGATAATCACTGTTATCATCATTACCTTTTCCTTTACACAAGTGCCGCAAATAAAAACTTCTCTTTGCTTACCACTATCCTTTGAGATGAAGAGAGCAGGAATACTCAGGAATATTTTACAAATAAGGAAACAAATTCAATGAGAATACCCAAGGTCAGAATACATCACTACAAAAGAAAAACTTTCTCTCCTGGTCTCATTCTGGGTATGGGTCAGACCTCACCCTAAAAATGGACATAGATGGCACACAAAGTTACTTGTAGTAACTGTGAATGGTGGTCACCACATGAAGAGAGCCAGCAAAATCTCCAAGGGCATCCCATCAGACTCCCCCTTCCTCCTGTTGGTAATAATAATGGCAGTGATGATAGTAATGATGTGAGAAGCATGAGATAATAACAATAATTCACCCTGGTACAGCATGCAGAGTTAACAAAGCACCCAGGAAGAGGCAAGCAATTCAAACGGGTCAGAAATTATACCCGTCTTATAGAGGAGAAGACATTCAGAAGGGGCAAGCCACTTCCCCAAGGTCACACAGCTAGCTACCACAAAGCCAAGGTTACATACTGAGTCTTAGTTCAGGGTTCTTTCCACTCTAATTAGGCTCAACTGAATTCAAAGCCAAAGAATATTTATAAAATGATATAATATAAATATGAAATCTCCATCATCCCTCTAAATAAGGCTTCACCCTACCCACATATGGTTCAGTACTTCCCAAGTGCTTTTGGACAACTGGAGGACCTCTCAAATGTGGCATTGCTTTGCTGTTTTTGTTGCTTTGTGAAAGGGAAGAGCAAAAACCTGCCATTCTCCTCTGTTTCCAGTCAAAAGGCACATCTAAAAGCCATGATCAGATGTCTATCTTCCTCCCTTATCTTTTTTTATATTAAAACAATTTTCTTTCCAGAGGCAAAAGAACAGCCACCTCAAAGACTAAAGGTTGGCACATTCAAGCTAGAGGCCAATTCTCCAGATGTGTGGTGTGCAAGGATGAAGATGTAATGAGCTCAGGGGTGATAGCATCAAACAAAGACAGTGGTCCTTTTCCATCTCCATGTATTCAGATATATTCAGAAAACAAACAGGTGGGAAGGGGAGAATATATGTAAGGTAGGAAGGGCAAATCAGGGCCAGCTTTCAGTAAGGGGAGGGGGTCTTCATGCCCTTGAGTGTCACCTGAAAGGATTCCTCTGCTGCTGCTGACAGATGAGAGGGCTGACCATGGCTCCATCTGCTCGCCACACTAGCCAGGGAGACTCGCTTTTTGTAAACCAGACTGTCTGTGTCAGGGAAGCCAAGTTGCTACTTCCTGAAAACAGTTCTTCAAAGTTCTCAGGCTCCTGGGCACCGCCCTTTGGAAGGGATCCCAGGGGTCAACTTACGCCAATTGATCAGGGACCTGGGATCTTCTCTATATTTGCATCTGACCTTCGGGAGGAGTCGTGTTTTCAACTGTCCTTGAAGCAGCCCAGGCAATCCATTTACTAGACAGAGACTGGGTTGGGGCCACAAATTAGTTGACTACTTTTTCTAGCTAACCTTCCTGATGTCGGAAGTCTTGGCAAACATGATGCTGGTCACAAGGGCTGGCTGGCCGAGTAGTGAGAATTCTCCTCTGACACAGGAAAAACAATGCGAATCATACGCCCAGTCTGCCAGTGGTACACTTGGAGAGTCACCTTTGTGGGATGCCATATGATGTCCCATGCCTGAAGACCCATGGTCCAAGGTTTCAGGAGAGAAGGTTGAGGTGGAGGGTCTAGGATGGCCACAGAATAGAGGAGGGCACTGAAGAATAGTGGAAAGCAACTAGGTCAAGGAATCTGAGGACTCGAGTTTAAATATCATCTCAGATGCTTACCTTCATTTCTCTGGGTCTTGGTTTCCATATCTATAAAATCAAGGGGCTAGACTACATAGCTTCTAACTAAGTTGCCTTCTATCTCTTCTTTTATGTTTCAAGGGAATTCCAAGAAAATCCGAAAAGTATAGCTTCCTTCCTTCCTTCAGTGAACACAGAGTTTAAACGGTCAGCTATCTGGGAATCCTGAATTTGTATGACTTTGAGCAAGTCATTTTCCTTCTCCAAGCTTTAATTTTGTTCCTTGGTAAAACAAAGGAATTGAATGAGGCACTCTGAGGTCCCTTCTAGTTCTAATCCTATGAGCCTGAGATCCCACATTTCATTTGTGAGGAATAAGGCAGAGAAAAGTCACAGAAAGTCACAAAAAGTCACATCTCAAGATTTAAAGTCAGGGTCTGTCAATTGAGGTCCAAGGGGCTGTCCCAGACTCTTTATAGTTTGTGGTTGACCTTGGGCATGTAAATTTGTGTCTCACGGACTATCTATTCCTCTGTCACTCACTTTTAAGAAATTGGTCCCTTCCTTTCTTATTCTAAGTCCTATGATCACAATGTCTGCTACACTATGGTAGGCATTTAAGAAATACAAATTTGACTACTGGATTTGATTGATTCTAGGTTAGATTGACTCTGTCTCTGTCTCTCATTCTCTCTCTCTCTCTCTCTCTCTCTCTCTCTCTCTCTCTGCCCCCCCAACCTCTTCTTACTATCAGTCTTGCTGGTTTCCTAATCATCAGAGACTGATGTTGCTTTCTTGCTAGCAGTTTGTTCTAAACACATTAACTTGTTGGATACTGAATCCTAAACATGGTTTCACTACATCTCAGTACTAAGAGGGGCATGAGAAGCTGTTTTGTCCTACTTCTAAATGATGTATGTAGTCTCTCCACCTCTTCCCAAATTGAGACTATAAGCTCTTTTTTTCTCTGTAACCTCAGTGCAGTGCAATGACTGGCCCAGAGTAGCACTGAATCAATATAGGTTGATTGACTGAATCACTTCTTTCACCCTACCAGCACCTACTTTTAATAATAGTCAGAATTTCTATCATGGTTTTAGGTTTGTAAAACATCTTACACATGGTATCCCATCTAACTCAACTTATATTTCCAATCTTACAAGAGAGAGGGAAAGTCTCACGAGGAATGGAAGAAAAATAGCAAGTCAGGGAGGGGAAAAGCAACTCAATTTGTGTGGTCCTCTCCAGAACTCAGGGCTCAGCTGCCTCCATCATTTGCTTCTTCTATGTGCAGACCATGCTCTGAAGTCTCCCAGGGCCAGCTCCAGGTTGAGGGACAAAGGAAGGGCATAGGCGACGAGGAAGAAATGGTAGCAGGGCCTCCTCCCCCTACCTTCATCTCCCTCTCTCTCCCCAGTGTTGCCAGAAAACCGAGGCTGGTTTTTAGCTCCTGTCTGCTGGGCTGTCCTTGAGACAAGGTCATTGAGGGAGAGGAGGGAAGGAAACATTCTCGAGTCAGAAACCAGGTGGAGGGTTGACCCTAGACTTCAGAAGACACATATGGCATAGGCGGATGACCACAGAAAGTTTAAAAAAAATATTAAGGTGATAAAATGTTTTTCCTCTGCCAGACATCTGTCTCCAGCTTTCTGTTAAGATCTTTCATTTGCTGCTTGTCCTGATTTCCTGAGCTAGTAGCCCAACAACATACTGGCATGCATGTAGATAGCTATGACTACAAACACCCTTATCAATTTTTAAAAAACTCAAAACAGAATGTATCCAAAATCAGGATGGTGGGGTTGACCATACTTTTAAGAATTATGAAATCCAATCCCCTAGCCCTCAGATTCCTCTTTCTCCACTCCAGGGTCCAGTAACACGTAGTCATTTCTGGTATCACCTTAGACTTTGCCTCCTTTCTTCTATATCCTCCCCAAACACCTACTAAAAGCTTCCTGGTTGAATTTACCATGTGCCTGGAAAAAAAAGCTCTTGTGAAATCCATTATTAAGGCATGTACAAAAAATGAGTAAAGTTTTTGGTTTTATCATTTCAGATGACAAGAGGATAGGATTTCTAAGGAAAATCATACAGAAGAGATAGTTCAACATAATTGTGAAGGGATTTCTTTAAAAGAATGATTTCCACTCCCCTAAGGGGAAATCTTTCTTTAAAAAAAAAAAAAGGAGTTGAGAATTTCATTCTGCTACCTTGGATGGTCCAAATATACTGAGAAGATGGGGAAAAATCACAGACATCTAAGGCATCCACTAAACATGGATATGATGTGGTATCCTTAAGACAGGAAGACCTAGATTTGCACCTCACCTCAGACAATCAGCTATGTGATCCTGACCAAGTCACTTCATCTGTCTGTCTCAGTGTCCTCTTCTGTACAAAGATGAAACCCACCCTAGAAAATCTGAGGCCCTCCCAGTCTTTCTGAGAAAAACACCCAGAACCTCAAGCTCTTTACGTGATGGCTCTGTCCAAGGTGCTACCAGATGAGTTCTCTAGAATCCAATCTACTTCCAAATGAGGGGTTAGAAAGAGAGCAGGGATTTTTTACCTCCCCAAGAGACCCAACAATAGATTTCTATGACCTTGGATGGAAAATTTTATTTTCACTAGTTTCTAATTGAAATTTACCATTTCCTTCACTAATTCAAAACTATGATTCCACATAAGAAGCTGTGGGCTTCACCAATCCACCCAAGATAACATGTTCTCAATGCCCCAAGCATACTTTTCATGTACACTAGTACTTTAAAGGGGCAGTTCCCAAAGGGCAGGGACAATGCTATTTTTCATCTCTGCATTCCTTGTGGCAAGTGAAGAGTTGACAGGTAGGAGCTATTCAGTGAGGAAGCAGGGTCTAAAAACTGTAAGTGAAGTCATGAAGATCTGAGTTTGAATCCTGAATCTGAGACACACTATATTTGTGTGATCCTAAGCTTATTATTTAACCCTTTTAATTTCCATTTTCTCATCTGTAAAATGGAAGTTGGTGGCCAGGGGATAGAACCCTAAGCCTGGACCCAAGTTCAAATCAATCTCATATACTTACTAGCTTTATGACCACAAACAAGTCATGAACCTGTTTGCCTCAGTTTCCTCAATTGTAAAATGGAATTAAAAGCACCTATCTAAACATGGTACCATGCAGAAGTACCATGGTACTTAGCAGAAACTCAACTCACCTAGCATTCATGAAATGTTCCCTAAATGCAAAAGCCCAGGGATCCAAAGACTGAGCTGAAGAACAGGCCCTGACTCACATTCTACAGAAATGAAATCAGTCCAAGCTGTCAGGATCCATGAGGTTGGGCACCTCATTTCATTTATAATCTCCAAAATATTCTGTATTGGTGAGGTACTCCATAAACACTAAAAAGTCTCATTTTCAATAAATAAAAACATCAGATTACAAAGCATAATAAGAATTTACTGAAACTCCCACAGTCAATTTCATCGTTGAATGCATTTTAAAATCCCTCTCCTCCTTCCCCTGTCCCTCCAGCGACTATCAGGGGGGCAGTTCACAACAGAAGGTCAGAGGAAAAGATGGTCCTCACCAGGCAGACTGGTGACCAGCCTAAGCCTTTTCAATTCACTGTATATATTTCAAGAAACAGAGAAGGAAATTTTATGCACTATGCCATATATACAAGGATGAAGGCACTCTGATCTTGTCACTAGGGTTTTTGGTATTAGGAAGGGCTGACTACTCATACTCAACACATTAACCTCAACCCCCCCCATTCCCCTCATTTAAAATTCTCCCCCCCACCCCGCTCCAAATCAGAAGAACAAGTTTCCCTTTCCAAATCTTATACTAATTCACCATATGGCCATGAACATGGCTCCAAGCTTTTTGTCCCCTCCTATTGAGTAATGAGATAGATTAGATGATCCTCAAGATGACGGGGTAGAAAGAACCATAACTCTGAAGCCAGGGTATATAGATTTGAAATCTGCTGTTGATACTGATGGTGTGGCCTCAGTCAAGTCTTTATTTAAACTGCCTGGGTCTCAAGTTTCCTCCCCTATAAAATATTAAGGCTACATAAAATGATTCCCAAAGGATTCTTGCAGTTAGAGATGCTATGGACTATTCATTCAGGGAGAGTCAGAAATAAGATTCAAATTCAGATCTTCTGACTCCCAATCCACAGCCCTTTATCCAATGGTCAAACCTCTTTCTTCTCTGAGAGTCTAGGAATTTAATAGGTATTTCTCAAGTGAATGCTTCAAGTGTGCATTTCTTGTCTCCCTATGGACTCCAAGGGCACTGGGACCTATTCTCTTATTTCCCTTGATTTATATCTCTGTATCTATGATCTATAGATAATATACCTAGGAATGTACCTGAATGTGTGAGTGGGTTGTTACCCGCAGAGGTAATAAAGAAAAAGATTTACTAAATTAAACTGAATTCACTTCTCCCATTTAAAATAAAAGAAAACTAAGAGCTTTTATTTATGAAGGTCAATGTTTGAGCTAATGACATGGATATTTTTCTGTATTCAAGTCAAGTCCTAAGAGGGATGAATGTAAGATTATCTGAAAAAAGGTCTGAGGATCTTAGTGGATGCCAAACTCAATGACTTCACAGTATGATATGGCAGCTCAAAGGGGAAAAAAACCAAGGCAATTTCAGGATCCACCATCAGAATGTATGCTTCTTGGAAGAAGAAATTGCGACTCCCTCGAGTTGAAAACAAAGAAAAGAGTAGACTATAGAAAAAGGTCAACTGAGGCTCCATGTCAGGAAAACTGTCCCACAATGGAACAGACTGCCTTTGAGAGTGAGCAAGTGGTTAATGTTCTACCAATAGAGGCTGAGGACGGAGGATAGAGGGAGAGGAGACTGTTGATCTGTTACAGATTGAATGAGATGCCCCTCAGCTCTCTTCTAATTCTCTGATTCAGTCAGGGCTGTGTTTAATCTGAATAAGTGCCACCTCTTCCCTGAAGCCATCAAGCTTCTGGAGGGCAGGGACCTGCACTTTTCTGAGATATCTAAAAAAACATAAAGATTGAATTACAATGGATTTCCTAACAGTCTTTCGGATATAAAGCTGGAAAAGCCAACTCAGAGGTGTTTGTGGTTTGTTTTTTTTAAACAGTTGAGAGAAATAGGGGAAAGAAAAAGGAAGCAGTCAGGTCCAAGTCATCAAGGCAGTTAGCCACTCCTCCTAGTCTCGGAGGATAAGGGTCAAATGCTGTGGTCCCCAGCAGGTGAGAACGGGAAAAGGTAGGTCCTCAACCTCTTACTTCTCCCCACCAGCTCCTGAACCAGAATTGTGCTGAGGAGAGTAATTCTCAGAGCAAATACTCAAATTTTTGCCATGCTCTGAGCCCTGATATTGCCCATAAATGGAAGTCTTACAGTAAACTTTGTGAGAGACTCTATTTATCTAAACATAACTTAGATTTATGGGCTCTATTCCATAAGGAGAATAAAAATTTATGGCTACCTTTTTTAACAAGACCATGTTTACGTGGAAGCCGAGTGACACACGGCCAACGTGCTTATTAACCAAGAGCAGAGATACAGGCCGCTGCACATTCATCCAGCCTGAGCTCATCTGAGGGCAGATGCCCTTCACGGCAAGGGCATCAGGCCCTCTCTCAGAAGTTGGTCATTCCGTGGGCACCCCAAACACCATCACAGGCAACTATCCACTGTTTTTATCTGCAATCCCAGAGGTCCAGCAGGGTGCCTGACACCTGGGAGGCAATTAATACTCACTAAAGAAATGACTGGTTGAACTGCCCCAGTCCCAGTCATGGCATGGAGAGAATGGCAAGAACCCTGGCAGCATCCTGCAAAGTCATCTCATCCAGCTTTCTTACATTACAATCCCAGAGAGTATGAACTAGGGGAGAGTAACCTTGCCACAAGGTCACACTGTCAGGGAAGAGCAGAGCTCAGATTTGAACCTGAGCCTTTCTGATATAAATCCTGCCCTCTCATGGAGAGCTATGACATTTGTGTGAAAAGACCGGTCAATGACAAAGAATTCGGTCCAAAGGGCACCTGAGTTCATTTATTTCAATACAACAATATTTATTTAAAGGCATTTTCTTTTCCCACGCTGGAGGGTTTTGAAAACTCTGTGTATAAATGCTAACCCTTGGGTATGAAGGGGAAAAAACAACATTCCCTAACTGTTAACAGCATGAAGAAATAATGTTTACTGAGGACAGAGGCACTGAATCAAACCATTACAAAACAGGCTTAAATTATTCATGAGAACAAGAATAAAAGTCCTAATTCTCCTTTAGAGTAATTTCCACTTAACCCTCCTTCCTCCCAGACAAACCTCAGACCCCTAACGTCTGATGCCCCCTTCTCTCTAGCCCAGCCCCAATTTACAGGAGCTACAAATGATTCTCTCTGGCCAAGGCTAGAGCTAATAACCCAAGAGACAAAGAAGGTCTACCAGCATCCCAGGGAGGGAGAGAACAGGCAAGATTCTCTTTGAACAGCTCTGAGTTGGAAAACTGACTCTGAGCATCTCTGAACTGGGAAACTGGAAGAGCGGAACCAAAGGGGGCACCTCCAAACTTCTCTACCTCCTATCCAGGGTCAAGGCTGTATTTAGCCCAGTTCCTTTCCAACAGACTCCCAAGCTTTGCTGATTCCATTAGATGGTAACTAGAAAAAGGATTTTTATATCAATTGGGCAGGAAAGGCATGAGTGGCCTTCATCAACCAATCAATCAATCAACAATCATTCACATTGTGAGCTCTGGTTCAAAACAGCTTCTACTAGGCAATTTACAGATAAGGAAATCAAAGAGATCCAAAGTCATATGAAAAATTGTTCTAAATCATCATTACTGATTAGAGAAATGAAAATGAAAGCATCTCCGAGGTACCACCTCACACCTCTCCGACTGGCCAATATGCAGAAAGGACAATGATCAATGTTGGAAGGGATGTGAGAAATCTGGGACACTAATGCATTGTTGGTGGAGTTGTGAACTCATCCAACCTTTCTGGAGAGCAATTTGGAATTATGCCCAAAGGGCAACAAAAATACACATACCCTTTGATCCAGCTATACCACTACTGGGGCTATACCCTGAAGACATGATGAAAAGGGGTAAAAATATCATTTGTTCAAAAATATTCATAGCAGCTCTGTTTGTGGTGGCAAAAAAATAGAAATTAAGTGAATATTCTTCATTTGGGGAATGGCTGAATAAATTGTGGCATAATGTAGAATTGTTCTGTTAGGAACCAGGAGGGATGGGAATTCAGAAAAGCCTGGAAAGACCTGCATGAACTGATGCTGAGATGAGCAGAACCAGAACACTGCACACCCTAACAGCAACATGGGGGTGATGACCAATCTTAATGAGCTTGCTCATTCCCTCAGTGCAACAATCAGGCACAATTTTGGACTGTCTGCGATGGAGAATACCATATGTATCCAGAGATAGAACTATGGAGTTTGAACAAAGACCAAAGACTATTACCTTTGATTTAAAAAAACCTTTATCTTATTACATAATCTTACTATCTCTTATGTTTTATTTTTTCCTTAAGGTATCATTTCTCTCTCAACACATTCAATTTAGATCAATGTATAGCATGGAAAAAATGTAAAGACTAACAGACTGCCTCCTGTGAGGGGTGGAGGGAGGGAAGCAAAATTAAGCAAAAAATCGTAAAATTCAAAAATAAACAAATAAATAATTTTAAAAAGTACACTTTCAAACAATAGCAACAACAACAACAACAACAACCCAGTTCCTACTTCTCAGGTCCTATCCAGCTTTAAATGTGGTGATGTCACACCCATTCCTCAGTCCCTGAAGTCAGACATGAATGCACATGCATGCGCGCGCGCGTATGTGTGTGTGTCTGTCTATCTCTGGATGCACAAATTCTAAGAGCTGGAAGACTCCTCTTTCTGAAACCCTAGCCATGTCAAATAACCATGTATGCCTCAGTTTTCTCATCTGTTAAATAACCTAGAGAATCAAAGTGCAAACCAGTTCCAGTATCTTTGCCAAGAAAACCCCAAACAAGGTCATAAACCCTCTTATCACAGGTGATTCCTAACCTCCTAGAGCAGAGGTTCTTAGATCACGGGTCCATGAACTTTATTTAAAAATGTTTTGGTAACTGCTTTTATATGCCTTTATAATCCTATGCATCTTACTTTGTACATTTAAAAACAGGATTCTGAGACATCCTGCCTGCCCAGGGGATTCAGGACACAGAAGAGGTGAAGGACTTCCCAGCTCTTCATAAGATGCAGTTGTCCAGCTTATGAAGCACTTACAATAGCCTGCCTTAGGAGCCAGAGCTGGTAGGAATCCTGATTGGGGGCTGCCAAAGGATCGGGTCTACACTGGCCTAGATGTGTTCTGCAGGCCCTTTCCGAATTATCTGGCCTTCAAACACTTGGTAAAATTGTTGGCAATAAGCTTAAAAGCAGGCGTCCAATCCAAACAGGTCAGTGATATCCCCTTTAAAGGCAAAATGATCGAATTTCTTTTCTCTTCCTTCATCAGAGCGACCATTTCCCAGCCAGGCTCCCTCCCTCCCCTCCCAGGCTCCCCATTCGCCTGCACAGCGTGTTCTGTTCTAAGGCTGAGATGCTGCAGATGCAGCAATGGGGCTGCAGCCTTCAGGTTCCAGGGCTGTTAATTGCGATGGGTTGGCACGCTGTACAATTCACCCTTTGGAAACGCATCCTCACAGAGGGTGGAAAGCCCAGCTCGGTGGGAGGGCAGAGGCCTTTAAAAAGTCACCAGCCACTGAGCTGAGTGAGAGGCCTGAATAATTTAAATGCTGGCACCAAGATGGATATTAAAAGCGTAATCAAAAATTAATTTCACTTAGCAATTATCCAAGACTTCACAGAAATGCAAGTGTATTGTCCTCTTCCACTCTCTCAAGCCTCACAGACTCGTGTTTCCACCCCTGCCGGTAACATCTGGCCTTCTGTACATCTCTAAGGGCTTCTTCAGAGACCCAAGCATTTTCCTAGAATCCCTATTATTGGTGGAATTGGGGTTGAAAGTGAGTGGAGTTCATGGCTCTGGGAGAGAACAAAGGAGGCCCCTTCTTTGTCTCCCCCACCCTAGGGAGGGGAGACACAGGTTCTTGTGGTCCAGTGGGAAGCCAGGAGAATCTCTAAGCAGAAGACCTGAGTTCAAATCTCATCTCCATTATCAATGACCTGTGTGATCTTAGCCAAGTCATTTCACTTTCTCCAGAGTTCAGTTTCAGTAGAGGTAGAGAAAAAAACAAAACAGGGTAGTGGGAGAGGAGGAGGAGTGTCAATTTATGGAATCTTGAGGCCAAGGAACAGCAACCATCCCAATCCCCTTGTTTACAGGGGATGATGGAGGCTCAGACTGAGGCCAGATCATAGATCTGGAGGTAGCAGGATTACTACCCTCTATGGTCCCTTCTGATCCCATGCCTTATGACCTCTTTGGCCTCTGGCAAGGTCCTTCTTTCTCCTATGTAAGGGTGGCCAGAAGCTGAATTCCAAGGTCTCCACCAGCCCTAAAAGGAATACATTGTTTGGTTTGGGGCCTATTCTCCTGTCAAGATTTTTTACTACTTGGCAAACAATATTGGCTCTAAGAATGATGGAGGACAAAATCATGAAAGCCCATGTGATTGCAGCAAAAATGCATGTCCAGGCTGGACTCTTACAGGGATTAAATATACAGCCTCCCTGAACTGTGCAAAACCCAAAGAAGGAACCATGTACAATATGGTCCACAGTCAGGCCAATTTATCTTCTTAGTCTGTCAATAGTCCCCTGGGCCTGGCCCATGTAAGGGAGCACCTCCTAAAATCTCTGTCTTTGAGGAGGAGTTACCCAGTCAATAGAGCTACGGTCCTTTGTGAAACCTAAGAGGTAGAAGACACTCAGCTCCCTAAGGAGCTGCCAAGTAGAATGAATAATTTTCATAGGAGGACAAAGCCTGCCCTAAACTTAAAAGATCTCCCTTCCTCTTGTGGGATCACAGGCAAGGCCTTGGGCTGCTCTGAGCCTCAGTGCCCTCAACTGTGATCCATCATCCCATCATCATGCTATTGACAAGAAAGCACACTGTGGGCCTTAAAGCCTTGTTGAGCCGAATGCTGTGGGCAGGCGGTCACAAAGGGCTCCCTTCCTGGGACCCTGCCCAAAGTTGCTTCTCAGTTGCACTTTGAAAAATGTTAGCAAAGCAGGACAGGTAGATTAGGGGGAAGAGGAAGAAGGAAGGAGAAAGGAAAAAAGTTAGAGGAAAAAGAAGAGGAAGAGAAAGAGGAGGGAGAAGAGAAGAAAAAAGGGGGGAAGAAAATGAAGAGGAGAGAAAAGGGGAAAAAAGGAAGGAAAAGAGGAAGGAGGAAGAGAAAGAAGAAAAGAGTAGGAGGAGAAGAGGGAAAAGGGAGAAGTGACTTCAATAAAAGCTCCCCCTCTGCCATGGTCTGCTAAAAGATATAAAAAGTCCTAGGCACATGGTGCTCCCTGGAACTTTACCAATCCCACAGGTTTTGTCTGATACAGAACTCAGCTTCCTTGGGGTAAATAGACTGGGCCAAGGTAACCAAGTAAGACCTGACCTCACCCCAGGTTCCAGGCTCTTAGCCCAAAGGCCAGGCAGCTCTAAATAAAATGTGTATTGGTAACTGAAAACATGTGTTTATGAAGTGTACGCTGTGTAATGGACCCTGAGAAGGTCAAGTCAAAAGTGAGACCCTCCCTCTCCTCCAGAATCAAGATCTTTTCCCTGAAAAAATGAGGCCCAGAGAGGGAAAGTACCTCCTTGATGTCACACAGTATGCTGGGCCTCTCCCCCGTTATGACAAGATTGCCTAGTTGGCTCTCCAAGAGTCTGCCTGGCCCCAAAGCTGGAGACAGAGGCAGAGGAGGGGCTGATGTACAGGAGAAGACTCCTTTCCAGCACTGGGGAGCATGAAGTGCTGAGCTATTCCCACAGACCCAGTCGACAAATTCTGATATCGTGAACATTCTGCACTTGGACAGACGCTCGCTCTTTTCTTAATTACATAGTGCAGGCAGGGGCCTGTTTTGCAGAATCTGCCCAATCACACACCAGCCGTTCATTCCCCCAAACGCAGCTGCCAAAATTTCCCTGGTCTCTGTTGTGTTCTCAAGCTTCAAGGACATCTTGTGAATGTATAAAAGCCATCCAGCAGAAGTCATAGCATCTCCTCTGCTTCTCTCTACCTTTCCTTTCTCCCTCTCTCCCCTCCTAACTCCGCTCCTCTTCTCTCTTTTCCTTTCCTCTTTTCACTTCTCCTCCTACTCTTCTCCCCTGCGCCCTCCCTCCTTCCCTTCTCCTCCCTCCCTCTCTGCATCTTCTCCTTCTCTCTGACTCTGTCTCTCACTCCCCAACCCCTTTCCTCTGTCTCTGTCAAACGACCACCTCTCTTCCTTTCAACTGTGGATTTCACAACTGATTTCTAAGTGTGAATAAAAGACACCCAGAGCCCCTAGGGACCCCTGAGTCCACCTAGCCCCTCTGATTACTAAAGAAATGGCTTCTCTAACCACTCTGACAGGGGCCATTCAATCTCTTGAGTGAAGACTTCCAGTGACAGGTAGTTCCCCAATTCCATAAGCAGTTCTATCAGGGTCTAATTATTAGGAAGGCTCTTATCTGCTCCATGGTCAGTCTCCCTGTGATTTCTACCCTTGGGGATTTCATGGGCATAAAATCCAAGAACCCGAGATCTAGGGCTGATGATGATGGCGCTGGTCACTAAGCCCTGATCTAGCCCCTCTTATTTTCAAAGTGAATACAGGAAAGCAATGGACTTGCCCAAGGTCAAAAACCCAGATTTCCAAATCTAGGGCTCTTTCCACTGTGTCATACCATCCTCCAAATAGGAAAAGTAAAAGAAAACTGACTCTGAAGCCAGAAGATGTGAGTTCAAGTCCTACTAACATTTGTAGAGAATATTGATAACAATAATAATGATGATGATAGCTAGCATTTAAAGAGCATCTACTACCAGACGCTGTGTTAATTACAAATATCCTTTCATTCAATTCTCACAACTCTTGGGAGTAGATGCCAATATGGTCCTCATTTTACAGTTGAGGAAAAAAGAGGCAGATAGAGGTTAAATCAACTTGCCCCAGGTTACACAGCTAGTAAGTAACCATGGCAAGATTTGAACTCCAGTCTTCCTGAATCCAAACCTAGAGCTCTATTCATAAAAATATCACCTAGCTCTGAAGATCCTAAAGTCCAAATCTAGGGTTTTATCTCTTGCACCATGGACCATGGACATGTCATCTAACCTGACTAGCAGTTTGCACCAGCAAAATGGGATCATTAGTCTCACTTGCTCTCCTATAATATGACTATATGGATCAAATTAGAAACCCTTCAAAGGGCTTACAGTCTGGTAGAGCCAACCGGGACATCCATTGAAATTAATGACAACTGTGGCATCATCAACTCACCCATATGGGGAAATCTGTGATTTACCAAGAATTGTCTAGTGTGAAGACCTGGATCAAGATAGAGAAAATATAAAATGTAGTGAGGGTGAACTGAGGTCTACCTTCCTAGCTTTGAGGTCAGGGCTCTATCTTCTAAAGCCACATGGCCTCTCCTATAAATGCTTTTGTTAAAAAAAAGTCCGAAGACAAGATGCAATTAAATCCTAGAATCCTAAACATATAGAGAAATTGGAGAGAAAGGAAAGATGATCTCCTCCAACCCCCTCCTGTAATAGGGTCCCTTAACTTGATAATTTTAAAATTATTTTATTATGTTTGTGTGAATTTTATAGATGAGGAATTGAGACTCAAAATTTAAGTCCAAGTTCCTAATAGCCATGTGACTGCAGAACCAGCATTTCATTGGGGTATCTGGTGTTGGTACTCCCTTTGTCAAGAGAAGTCCATCTCTTATCTCTTCTGACCGCATCCCTATAACCTCCCCCACCCCTCACATTACTAAAGTTCTCTCCTTTCCCACACAAAACTAAAGCATCCCCTTCAACTGGAAGTTCCTCCTTCCCAAATCACCATATACTTAACAGCTGGAATAGGCAAAATGGAAATTCAAGTCCAGTCTCAGATGTTTGTTAGCTGTGTGACCCTGGGCAAGTCACTTAACTTCAGCTTACCTCGGTTTCCTCATCTGTAAAATAGGGATGATAATAATAGCTCCTGCTCCCCCACCCAGGATTGTTGTGAGGATCAAATGCAAAATACTGATAAAGTTATTTTTCAAATCTCAAAGAGTTATATAAATTTCTAGCAAAAAGTTATCATTAAAATTATTATTAAGCCAATTTAATCCCACAAGTATCCATTAAATATCTGTTACAAAAAAAAGCATTATATGCTGAAGACTAAGCTGGTGAATTCAAACATAGTAGGGGTCTGACTCTGCAGGTGATGAAAAAAGTTTACTATAATAAAAACCCAGAAATTTATTCTATTTTTTATTGTTTCCTTCTTTCAAGTTTACCTATAAATGTCCTTGAGATGATGATAAAATTTAAGTGGGTCTCATGCCAAGCTTTTATGGGGTAAAGAGATCAGAGCTCACAGATCTGAATCCTTCCTGACACTTCCCGTGACCTTAGGGAAGTAACAAACTCCATGGTCCTCAGATTTCCTCAATGTAAATACAGGGTTTGACTGTGAGGTCCTTTTTTGGTTCCCAACTAGGATGCATCACTTTTTCCTCCATCTCATCACCATTTTAAGACAAAATATTACTTGCATAAGCACTCAGCATAATAGCACTGACATACAGTAGGTACTTAATAAATGTTTATTGACTGGCTAGTAACTATAAGTTTTTTCTATTGAAATTTATTTCTAACTCATCTGGTCTCCCAAATATATTCATTCCTCCCTTTCCTTTATACAACAAACCATCCTTCATAATCAAAAAGAAAAAATAAAAGTGGAAAATCACAAAGAGTTCAGCAAAATCTACCAACCTATTGGTCAAGTCTAACAGAATTGCACACCTGGAGTCACGTACTACTGCAAAAAAGAGGAGGCAGATTCTTAGAAACTCTTCTTTTCCCTCCACAACAGTCTAACCCAGCAGCTTCCGCCTAGCTCTTTATCAGGCTCCTCACCAGTGAGCTGGCCACATGGGCATGAATCAATCAGTCAGTCAATGACAACCTTCAGTCGGTCATCTGCAGTGACAGTGACTGACTGGTGGGCAGGTGGGCAGAGAATGGAACGTGCCTCCCTTACATAAATGAATGAATATCTGCTTAACATCAGCTTTCTGCTCTCCGGCCAACCACCTGAGACACACCAGGAGGAACTAAGAGGATCGGGGAGGGGGGGGCGCTACAAAGGAAACTGGCATGAGGAGTGCAGGGAAGCTCCATAAGATCATGAGGTCTTAGGAAAGTAGAGGAGCTGGGCTCGCCATGCACCCATAAAGGCAGGAAATCCTTCCAAGACCTGGGAAGACTATAGAACATAAACTGACTTCATAACCAAGTGAGACAAAAGGCAGATGCCCAGCCCAATCCCCCAAAAAGATACTGCCATGTCATTCACACAACACCTGAGCTGAGCTTTGAAGAGGGCAGGCAAGGCAGAAATAAGGGCCTTGGTCCAGGGCAAGGGGGACAAATGTCCCTGGGGAAGAATGGCAAGGAGCCAAATGGCCTTCTATTTGACATAAATTACATGAAGAGAGAGAAACTGTAATCAATCTGGGAAAACAGAGCAGAGTCAGAGGCAATGGTAAGACACTGAAACTTCTTGAAGAAGGGAGTGACACAGATCTGTCCTTTTGAGGATAGCCCTTTGGCAGCTGTGGGGAGGCTGCATTAGAGAATGGAGAGACTGCAGTCCCTGAGGAGTCCCAAATGAGCGGTGCTGGAGGGTTGAACATATGTGATTGAGTGGAAAGAAGGGTACAGGGGTAAGAAATACTGCAGAGCAGACACAAGAAGATCTGGGACCTTATTGGATTTGGGGATAGAGGGAGGAGTCAAGGATGATGCTATGACTATAGACTTAGATTTTGGAAGAAAGGAGTGTCCTGGGATCAAAATATCTTGGGAATATTGGTTTTGAGATACCTGTGGGACATCCCATTCAAATTGTCCAAGTAGTAATGATGTGGAACTAGAAGGCAAGAAACAGAACAAGGCTAGACATATTGACCAGAGATTCATTTGCACAGAGATGGTCACTGAAACCATGGGAAGTGATGGAGTCACCAAGTAAGATAACATAAAGAAAGAAGAGAATAGAGTCCTGGACAGAGTTTTGGGGGACAACCACAAAGACAAGATGAAATATGGATGACCAACCTGAGAGTAGTCAGGATAAGCAAAAGGGGTGTCAAGAAAATTCATAAATAAGAGAGTACTGAGGAGCAGAGGAGATTCCACTTGACAAATGTTATGTTTTGTTTTATTTTAACGAAAGTAAAGATATACTTATAAAAGAGAGCATTTGAACTTTATTACAACAAACACTTCAGCTGTTCAAAGAAAGCTAAATGACTCTGAGCTGAGGATTCCTGCTCAAGTCCAGGTTAAACTAGAAATCTCTGGGGTCCCTTAAAAATCTCAGATTCTGGATTCCATTACTCTAACAAGAATAAACCATTCTGTAAAATGTAAAGACTAACAGACTGTCTTCTGTGGGGGGTGGGGGGAGGGAAGCAAGAATAGGGGAAAAATTGTAAAACTCAAAAATAAATAAAATCTTTCTTGAAAAAAAAAAAGAATACACAACTGTGGATTAGTGGAAGGGATACAATCTAAATCTGCTGAAGAAGCCACCCTGTGAACTCATCCACCTTTGCAACATGGTGGCCACAACTGTTGTTCTCCCACTTCTCAGTGCAAGTTGGCTTTAGGAACATGGTGGCAGAGTAAGGACAAGTCTTGATGGATTCACCTTATTCTACCCTCTTCCCTGTACATCAAAGACCAAGGTTATACTGCTTCTTGGACAGAGTTTCATAAGTAAATATTGACAAGTTTACATGCTCCTCAAGGTAGTCAGTCAGTCCCTAGCAGTATCCATCAATGAAATTATTCAAGATCCTATTAGCCCTGAAAAGCCAATGCTCATCCCCAACACACTAAGAAGGGCAGTTTTTGGTTCTGTACTTATGGCAAATTCAAATCAGGCCTTTTCATTCTTTATTTTTAAATTATAACTTCCAAAATTTCCTACTTTCTGTTGTGATAACAGCCATCCCCCTTGTCCTCAAATCCATAGTTCTCTCCATAGCATCATGTGTTCTTACTACTACTATGTATTCAGGTAGGACATCCACCCCATACCTAGAATACCTTGTCTTCAAACTTGTGAAACTTCTTTGTTCAGAGTCTAGGTAAAAATGCTGCCTTTTTCAGAAAGCCTTTCCTAATTTCCTTCTATCCAATTCCTAAAGTGGATCACTAGCCTCTTTTAATCCATATATGAAGGCCACTGTGAGTCTCCAGAACCCTTATTACATCCTTCTTTGTATCACGATTTATTTATATTAGTTATTTCTCCTCCATTAGACTGTAAGCTTCCTGAAGCATACAGGTATGAAGTTCTTCACCATTCTCTCTCTCAAGGGCTGAGCATTTGTTGCACTGCTTGGGTTTAACAAAAGCAGGCATTGTGAACAAAATAAATAAGGAACTGTAGCTGAGGCGGCTAAAGGCAGTCCAATAAACTCTAGGCGACCAACTGGCGACACACAGATTCCACCACCCCAGAGGCAGAAGCAGTGCCGGGGGCCTCGTTCCATGTTCTGCCCACAGCTGACACACTTAGTAAATACTTTGACATCTCTTCGAGTTGGAGGGACTATTCTTGAAAGGGTTTCTTTCTTAAAATGCTAATTTCTAGTCTACATTACTAATTAAAACAAATTAGTCTTGGAATAAGAATAAACCATAGCTTTCCTCTGTTTTTTTCCCCCCATGAGAGAGTCTTCTTATTTTGGAATAGGGTGTCTGCAAAGAGATGGAAAACACAGAAGAGGAGTCAAATACAGGCAAAAAAACTTCAGCATTTCCTTAGGATTCAACCTAGGCTTTGCTCCTGACTTTTGACCTCACTTCCTCCGCCTCAGTTTCCTCTGTAAAATAAGAGAGAGTGCCTTCAGGGTCCCTTCCAGCTCTGGATCTATGGTCCTGTGACTCTGTTAACCTAAGAGAACTAAATAAAAGTCATTGTTATGATTACAAATACAAGGTAATTCCATCACAAGGTGATCAAGACAATAGATGAGATTGCCACAGTCAAGAGTATCCATGACAGAACCTGGGGGGGGGGGCTTGAGATTCTAGGATTCTGTGGCCTTTCGCACTCCTCTGTAACTCACTTTAATGAAGTTCTACAAAAAAGCATTCGTTGAGCAGAACCAGAAGAACAGCAACATGGGGGCAATGATCAAACTTAATTGACTTGCTCATTCCATCAGTGCAACAAGCAAAGAAAGAATCAAGGAGTTTAAAGACCAAAGACTACTGTCTTTAATTTTTAAAAGTTATCTTATTATGTAATTTTGATATCTTTTGTATTCTATTTTTTTTCCTTAAGGATATGATTTCTCTCTCAACACATTCAATTTTGATCAATGTATAGCATAGAAACAATGTAAAAACTATCAGACTGTCTTCTGTAGGGGTGAGGGGAAGGAAGGGAGATTAGGGGGAAAATTGTAAAATTTAAAAAAATTTTTAAAAAGCATTTCCAAGTGCTTTTGCCAAGAGAGTGCAGAAGGACCTCCTTCAATGCCTTATGGTGGTGGGATGTTCATCTTCAAAGGCCCAGCCTCCACAAGTTTTATCTGGCTAGAAAGACCAACCACAAGAGACTTTTAGTATGGAGATGCTAGATCCAGGGGCTTTGCACCAGACAGAAGGCCACCAAGGGACAAAAGTCTCCAACCCCAATACAAGAGTACCACTACCTGGTAAGGTGGGAAAGGGTTAAGAGCTACCCTGGGAAAGTAGAGAGACCTTCCTTAAATTTACAAGAGACTGGGATGGTCATTGACTCTTATGGAGTCAATGTGAAATAGAGAAATGCTTGCTTGTTAGTCTTAAGTATGGTAGTGTTCATGGCCTAGAACTCATTCCTTCAAGGTTCTCTCCCGGATACTCTTCTCTTCTGTGTTTCTTCCTTTCCCTTAGCAATCTCATCCACTTCATTGATGAAAGAATGTAAGAGAATGTGATAGAATGACTATATATTCATAAAGACCACCGCAAGGCAAAATAATCCAGGTTAAATGCAATGTAGAGAGTTAGAACTAGAAGGTTGAAGGGGAGGGGAAAAAGCATTTCTAGTAAGTGTAGTTAAGTGCTTATTTGATCAAGGCTTCCTGGAGGAGATGCCATTCAAAAAATGGAAGGCAAAGAAGAGGGCATTGAGGAATAAAGGATAGACAGAATGAAGAGAGGGTGCCCAGTACAAGGAGGTAGTAATGAAGTCTTAACTAAAATGGATCAAAGGTATTCAAACCTAGCTCTTCTGGGAACCAAGGACCAGCAGCCTACCCACTAAGGCCCACTGATTCTCACCTTTCAGTCACCAAATTCTGTTGATTCTGTCCTTACAATATGTCTTAAAACACTGTTCTCTCTATTCAGGGAGTAAAGATTTATTAAGTATTTAACCATGGGTCTGGTACAATGCTCGGTACTAGAGATACAAAAAGAGGTAAAAGACAGCCCTCAAGGAGCTTACACTATAACGAGGAAGATGGCAAGCAAACAAGTATGTACAAAAAAGCTCTAGACAAATGAAATAGGAGAAAATTAACAGAAAGAAGGCTGCATCAACCCAGTTCAAGCCCTAGCTTGCCTAGACTATTGCAACATTTCCCTCAATGTGTCCAACTCATCATTAATCCATCTTCCAAAAAGCTGCCCAAGTAATGCCTGACTGCCTACCATGTCAGTCCCCACTTGCTTCTTTCCCCCAACTCTTTTACGTCTATATTCCAGCCAAACTGGCATACATGCTCTTCATCAATAGGACAATGTGCATTTCCTACTTCCACACCGGCCAGGCTGTACCTCATGCCAGGAACGCTCTCCTTTTCAAATGTGCTATCCTTTTTTCTAGGCCTAGACATTTCCTTCAAACTTTCTTCAAAAAGCCTTTCCTGATCTTGCCAATTTTTAATGCTCTGTGTCTCGGTGGAAATTACTTTATAGTCACTGGCCTGTGAACATCCCATAGGTTCCCTATAAAATGTAAGATCCTTGAGGGCAGGAAATGCCTCATATGGATCTTTGTATCTCATGGCCTGATACACAGTAGGGACAGAGAGAGTAGACCTGTGACTTCACTGTTAGAAAGACCTCCCAGATAAGAAAACTCTTTCTACTGATGCAAGTTAGCACCTACTCTGCAAATTAGAGATTTGAAAATACTTCCTGAAGCAGAAAATGACTTGTCTAGGAACACACAGCCATTATGTGTCAAAACACAGACTCAAACCCTTTTATTTATAGTGGGGAAAGACACCCCCCCCAACAAAATCAATCACTGCTCATTTATACATGATGCTCAAATATCTTCTATCTTCAGCTGGTCCTTACCATTCTAGGAAAGCTGCCTCCCTGATACTTTATATTGTTTTGTGTACTTTGCTATTTTTATTTCATTTTTTTTCAAGCTAGGATAATGAATGTTCTCTCTGGCAGTTTTGCCAGATTCTGAATTCTAGCTCTTAAAAGATCTAGTCTCCTTTCATCCCCAGCCTCTCTCTCCACATCCAAAAGGGACTGATTTGGCCAGCATAAAGACAGATGGACGGTGCCCACACTCCAGTGTTCCCTCATGGGGAAGGAGGGCTTCCGAGCAAAGAAAGATATCCTTTTAAGAAGAACGAGCCTAAGAGAACATGGAGTCCAGTCCTTATATTTTATGAGTCTTGTAACGAAGGCCCCAAGTCTGCATCAGGAACCCAGAAAATGAGTAGCAAGGTCAGGCTAAGTACTTGGGGCTTTGTCTCACATGACATGGTCAGGTGGGGCAGTGGAGAAAGCCATGGACACAGAGTCAGGAAAACCTGAGTTCAAATCCTGCCTTAGACAATTACTAGCTGTGTTACCCTGGACATTTTTGTTTGCCTCAGTTTCCTTGACTGGGGATAAATAATAGCACTCCTGGGGCTGTTGTAAGGATCAAAATATATTTTATATTATTTTATATTCATATATATATATACATATATATATATATATATATATATATATATATATATATATATATAAAACCTTGCAATTTATATCATGCATATTTTTTTAAACCCTTAACACAATGTCTGGCACAAGATAGATAATGCTAATGAGCTATTAAGGAGTGATTCTCTAATTACCCAAATCAGGTAAGCACAAATTCCCTGAATTATTCTGGGAAAAGAAAAAGAATCATAAGAAAATAGGTGTCTGGACTGAAAATGATTTCCATTCCTAGAGAGTTTCCTTTATTATCAAATGACTAGACCGGCATACCAAAATTGTTAATAATCCAGAGGAATGCAATCCTAGCAGCTGAGAGTCAAATCAAGGGGTAGGAGATGGGATTCAGCTTCAACAGAACCTGCATCCAGAGAATGAAATGAAAGCCCACAATAATAAATAAAACACAAGTGGATGCTCATGAACACAACTGCCCCTCTTGAAAAGCTCAGGGAGGGCCCCCAGGAAGTCACTAAGTATATGACTGAATAGGACATGGGCAAAACTTATTGAACCTGTTGCCACAAGGATTCTCTCCAGATGAGGGAGGTAGGGCATTATGCTACAGGGTTGGGAAGAACCCCTGCAAAGGATGAACCAGTGAGTCTGGAACTCTGTGTCTGGTGCTCTCATGAGAAGAGTGCTTTACAAATCTTAAATCATTCCACATACACGAGCAGTTATTTTTCCAAGGTCACAGGACAATGGACAAAGTATAAGACTTGATTGTCTTTCTAGGATCTGGTTTGAGTATCACAGTTCTGTGACTGGGAGACAACATGGAGACCATCTACTTTAACCCTCTTCGTTTTACAGATGAAGAAACTGAAGGTCCAAAAGAGAACGTGATTTTGTTCAAGGTCACAGGAAGCAAGTGGCAGAGTCAAGATCTTGCCTCCAGACTGACAATTGTCTTCCCTTATGCCATATTGTTTAAAGTTTTATCCTGCCCCGTCCTACTTGACTTCAACAGTCTAGAAGGGGTCAATAAAGAGACGGTTGGTGAACCTCTAAAAAGAGAAACAATGATTCCAAAGGGTCAGTGTTGCTTTGTTAAGAGTAAAACACAAGACTGCCCTCATGTCCTTTTTGTATGAGAATATTGAATTTGGAGAAAAGGGGAATAGTGTGTTAACCTAGAATTTTAGAAAGCTTTTCATAAAATATCTCATTAATCTTGGGAAGAAAATGGAAAGATGTCAATGAGATAATCTTGCAGTCAGATGGGTTCAGAACTGGTTGAACAGCTGGTCACAAAGAGAAACTGTTAATGGTTCAATATCAATGTGGCAACTGGTCTCCAGTGGAGTACCCTTAGGATCTGTGTTTGACCCTATGCTGTTGAATATTTTTATCAAAGATGTGATAAAGACAATATTATTGGCAGATGCCCTAAATCTGAGGAGAACTAACACACTGGGTGACAAAGTCAGGCTCCCAAAGGATTTTAAAAGACTAGAGCATTTGGCTAAATCTAGAAAGATAACATTCAAGAAAGATCAATGTGAAGTCCTAATAAAGCTAAAAAAAACACTCTTGAACGTAAGATCAAGAAAAGTGGGGAGTGGGCAGCTAGGTGGTACAGTGGATGCACTGACCCTGGAGTCAGAAGGACCTGAGTTCAAATGTGACCTCAGACAATAATTTCCTAGCTGTGTGATCTTGGGAAAGGAAGGAAGGAAGGAAGGAAGGAAGGAAGGAAGGGAGGGAGGGAGGGAGGGAGGGAGGGAGGGAAACACTGCAGTTTTCTGAAAAAGAGCTGGGGATTTTAGTGAACTACAAGCTTGATATGGAAGTCAAAAATGCACATGAGTTTCTTCATGATATTAAGAGAGTACTGCTTCCAGAAAAAAGGAGGTGATCATTCCTTTATCTTCGGCCCCCATCAGAGCTGGAGGACTGGTTCAGATCTGGGTGTCCCAGTGTAAGTATACAGATAAGGTGAAGAGTGTCTAGGGTTGGGGAAAGGCATAGCCAGGATAGTGAAGATTCTGGAATCCATGTCAAATGAGGAACCTCTAAAAGAACTGGGTGGGTCTCTATAAGGGCTTGGAGAAAAGAAGAATCAGCAGAGACTTGACTGTCCTTCAAATTCCTAAAAGGGGAGGGGGTTGGGAGGAGAGACAGCTAGGTGGCACAGTGGATAGAGCACTGGACCTGGAGTCAGGTAGACCTGAGTTCAAATCTGTTCTCAGACACTTAATGCTGACAGGCTGTGTGACCTTGGTCAAGTCACTTAACCCATTGTCTTGTTCCCTCCCCCCCCAAAAAACATCAATTATCTGAAGGGCTGCAGCATGGAGAAGTAAATGAGATGAATGTATTTGGTCCCAGGGCAATGGGTAAGAATTGCCAAAAGACCAGTTTAGGTCAGGAAAACTCTCTAACAATGAGGGCTGTCCCCAAGAAGAATAGGTCATCTCCAGAGGGAGTGGGCTCTACCTCATGATAGAGAGATAATGAATCAGGAAGAAGGAGATAGCATTTTTCATATTACAGAGTATTCTTTTTCCCTTTTTATCCAGTGGTAAGGAGAAGTGAGAGAGAGAAAAATATACAAAGATTTTGTTCATTTAAAAAGAATAAATTTAATAAATGAAAAGAGATGGTACATCATCTTTCCTTGGAGATCAGCACTTGTTGGGTATGTTACAACAGAGATTACTTTTTGTGGAAGGGCAGGATAAAATGGCCACTAAGTTCCTTTGCATCAATTCTCAGATTCAGTAATTCTGAGCCAGAAGCCCAACCTTGGACAGACCTCCATGGTGACTTCACTGCCTTACAAAATCATCATGAACTTTCCTATCCATTTCATGTCATTTGATCCTGAAAGGGACCTTAAAGGGCATTTAAGTGCCTCTTTGTTCAGATTGGATAATGAGGCCCAGAAAAGGTTAAGTGAATTACTCAAGGTCAACTGGATAGAGTTGAGATTTGAACCCAGGACCCAGTGAGCTTCACCTTCAGTAAGAATCCTTCAAAATTAGGCAAGTCCATCTCATCTTAATCATCCTATCATTTCTGACATACTGACTTCCAAAATTCCAGGGCTTGGTAGGTGAGCCCAAACAGGGATCATCGAGGATCTCAGAGACCAAAGATGTCTGAGGATGGGAGGAGAAGGAAACTGATTTCCCTGTGAATTAAGAGAAAGTCCCTTCAAGTCTGAAGGCAGACTTAGGATAAAGAAAGGAATGATATTTGCAGCCTTAACTCCACCAATCACCCTAACCTCCTCCAAACAAACTGGGTCCCCTTCCTGAACACAGAGTCCTTGTTCCTTCCAAGCCTCAGCTGAGAACTCTCCCAGTGGTCCAATGGATGTCCACTGTCCTTCAAAGCCCAACTCAAATGCTACCTTCTTCATGGAGCCTTCCTTCCCAAATTCACCCCCTAAAGGCTGAGCTTCTTAGTATTATAATCCATATTATTTTTATAATTATATTATTATCTAGATAATATGATCCATAGGTGTTTTTTTTTTTTTAGATAAAGAATTACCCCAGGTCACATAAGTATTTGAACAACAGAACTCAAACAGGAGTCTCAACAGGAGACTAAGCACCCTGGAGATAGGACCAAAGGATCTATATCACAGAGCAAAGCTTGTTGAAGATTTCTTCACTAAAGTCAAAGTCAGAAGTCTTGGGTTCAAATCCTGACTTTGATACTCGCTAAATGTGTGATCTTAAGTAAATCACTTCACTCCCTGAAGACTTAGTTTCCCCATCTTTAAAATAACGAGAACATGGTAGCCAAGCTCCTCTCTTATAATGTAGCCTTAGACAAGACATTTCTCCCTGGGGCTCAGTTTCCTCCTGTATAAAATGAGCTCAGAAGGACCTATAATAGAACTGCAGTTTAAGAACTATAAGAAACCCCAATCCACCTTCATTTACAAATAAGAAGCTCAAAGGCAGGGAAGTCAGGCCTCTGTCAATATGCTAAGCACAAAGGTTAAATGACTTGCCCAAAGTCACACAGCTCACAAGCAGTCCAGCCACACCTTGAACTCAATTGACTCCACACAAAAGCCAAGGCTCATTCCCTTGCTGTCTTTGCTGCCTCTAGATTCTACAGACTGTCAAAGTTAGAAGGATTTGAGGTACATACCCAAACTACAAGAAAAGCCAAGGTCACAGCTTCTAGGACTCCAGTCCTGAAAGAACCAAGTGGATTCGAGTTCTCACTGACCCCTGTACCCTGTTTCAGAACCACAGAATTTCCAAGTTCTGGAGTGCCCGAGTCCAATCTCTTCTTTGGTCCTTCTGCACTGGCACTGAAGGTGATCAGAGACATAACCTCACAAATCGTTTATCAAACGATGCTCAGAAGTCACATCATCACAACATGGGGCCTTAACCAGAATGAGTCAAGTTCCCAAATCCCAGCAATGAGCTAAGTTACAGGCAGTCCTGGAGGTGACTTCATCTTTCAAGTCAAGGTCAAACTCTAGGAATGCTATTTTCTTCCAGGCCTTCTGACCTAAGCCCACTGAGCCAGCTGTTTTTCTGGTATCATCTGGCCCTCCCCTGCACTCCATCCCAACTGTGGAATACTGACTCATACTCCTTCCATCACTGAGTAGAAGAATTTGTTCTAGAAAAAAGCAACCATTGATTTGGTACCTGGTCAGTGACTTATGGCCAAATGAGCTACCTCCAAGAGAAAGCTGTGGCTGAGAGGTATTATTCCTTGTTATGGTATGAGCATTTTCCTACCTGCCAAGGCACTCTTAGAATAAATGCATACCCAGAATAAAAACACACTGCTGGATAAAACCAATCCAACCCCAAATCAATAAGTATACCATCAACCTAAATGGTTAGGATTAGGAGGACCACTGGATCACAGATTTGGAGATGTAAGGATCTCAGAAACCACTGAATCCAACAACCCTCATCTACAGATGAGGAACTAAGACTGAGAGAGCAGAAATCGGAGTCAAACTTGGGTCCTTCCTAGAACCAAAATCCCCCAAAGTGCTGTTGGCTCTGGTCAAATGGGGCAGACTTTTTTTTTAAGTAAGCTTTTAGAACATATGGTCTGCTGTCCTTGAGATAATGTTATATTTACTATGGTAGGGGGTCGGGTTCCAAATTGGATACTTGACTAAGGTTTGTATTAAGAGATTCTTAAATGGCTCTAAAACTTTCATATCCTCTTATTTACACAGCAAAGAAAGCTCTGAGCTGATCCTCCAAGATTAACTAGTCCACCCCTTCATTGTACAGGTAAGGAAAATAAGACTCAGGGAGGGAAGGAAATTGGTCAAAGTCATACACTAGGAAGAGGAAAACTGGAATTTGGACCCAAGACTGGCTTCAAAATCAGTTTTTTTCCCCATGTTAGGTTCATCTTCTCTAAGGTCTATTTCAAAACTAGGATTCAGGCTAGGGAACTACTTAATTTGGGTGAGGGTTTACTTAACTCACCTTGTGTGACCCTGGGTGGGTAACTAAGTCTCAGTCTTTTTTTTTTTAAGGTTTTTTGCAAGGCAAACAGGGTTAAGTGGCTTGCCCAAGGCCACACAGCTAGGTAATTATTAAGTGTCTGAGACTGGATTTGAACCCAGGTACTCCTGACTCCAGGGCTGGTGCTTTATCCACTACACCACCTAACCACCCCTAAGTCTCAGTCTTTTCAACTGTGAAATGAGAGGATTAGATTAATTGGTCCTTCCAGCTAAATTCCTAGACAACTTATTTCTCTTAAACTTCTTAAATCAAATATGGTCCTTTACTGTCCTGGGAATTCCCTCCCAATCCATCTAAATTCTTCCAGGTGCACCTAGGGCCCAGAATGCTCAAGGGTGGCACCTTCTGATTAAAAAGGTATTTGATACCATCTGTATCCAGAGAAAGAACTGTGAAATTTGAACAAAGACCAAGGACTATTACCTTTAATTTAGAAAAAAAAAAGCCCTGATAGCTTATTGTCTAATCTTGTTATATCTCTTATACTTTATGTTTCTTCCTTAAGGATGATTTCTCTCTCATCACATTCAATATGGAAACAATATAAAGACTGGCACATTGCCTTCTGTGGGGGGAGGGAAGATTAGGGAAAAATTGTAAAACTCAAAATAAATAAAACCTTTATAATTCAAAAAAAAGATATTTTAATAATCTCTGAGCAGACTTGGGATCCACCAATAAGACTCTCAAGTTCAGAACATCAGAGGACAGACCTGGGAAGATCTTCTGCACCCCATTAAAGGGTTTAAAAAACAAGAGAATAGAAAAATGGCACCTTGCTACTCCACTGAAGGGCAAGGAATTATAGGTAAGTCTAGAAAAATAAGTTTTCAGCTATTAGCATTATGCTTTTCAAAGGCTAAACATGCCTTCAGTTGGCATCTTGAGTTGTTTCAGGGAGGTACAGAGGATTTCTCTGACCTCACCGTGTCAGTGGCACATCCAAATGTAGCGTCATCTAAGAATCTCTGTAACAAAAGTTTTGCCAAGACCAAGCAAGACCCCAAACCCCTTTCTTCCCTGATGCTTCCCACAATCCCCACTCCCAAAACGTGTGAGAAGAACAGCTTATGTTTTATGTAATTGCACACGTATGACCTATATCTGCTTACCATCTCAGGGAAGAAGGGGAAGAAAAAGGGGAAGGATAGAATTTGGAACTCAAATCTTTAATGTATAAATCCTCTGACTCCTTGGACAGCAGTATCCCCAGCCTGGTTTCTTTTCCCAAGACCCTCTTAACAGCAAAAAGTAGGCAACCCATCTCCAATCAGGATTCTGTACACATCCAGTACACCTCATCAGTCAATATGGCCATTCGACTCTCAAGCTCTCCAGACTGCTGCGGCAATCCATCATTCAGCATGCCCAAGCAAGAGAAGGAAAATGGCGAAAAGTTTGAAAAAAAAAAATATCATTAAGCCATTTTTGATCCCTCCCCAATAACTTCCTCCCTCCCCTCTAAGAACAGTAGCCCTGAGGGAAGAGAGATTCAATCAAATGCTGCACTCTTTATTAAATGACTACTGCATACGGTGCCTGGCTCTGAGGGAGTCCTCACACCAAGACAAGATACAGGCCCAGTCTCCTTGGAATTCACAGGACATGAAAAGATCAGCCACAAAGGCAAGTAGTGCCGCTCGAAGTTACCCTATGAGCCTCCCAACAAACCGTCTCAGGACATTTATCATTATTATTATTATTATTGTTGTTGTTGTGGTTGTTGTTATCTGCCGCTTACAGTTGAGGAAACTGAGGTAAATGGAGTTGTCTAAAATCACACAAATAAGTTTTTGAGGCAAGATTTGAATTCAAGTCTTCTTGACTTCAAGTCCTGTGCACTATCCATTATGCAACCTACTTGGCCCAAGACAATCAGACAAAGCTCTGCATAGAAAAAGGGCATTTGAAACGATTTCTAAAAGAGAAATTCAATGGGAGAAGTGGAGGTGAATTCAATTCATCGAGCATTTGTGCCAAGTACTGGAGTCAAAAAATAAAAATTCAAAACTGAAAGAGTCTCCATCTTACAAAATAACATGAGCAAAAAAAAGGCAGAGATAGAAGGTTAGCTAAATCATGGAAGGAAAGAGAGTGAAAAAGCCCCTCAGGGAAAACATCAAGAAAGCCCAGACTTCTAGAAATAGGGCTTTCAGAACAGCTGGATCCTGGGGCTGATTCTTCACTTGGGTCTGGGAACTTATTAACAATGACTTGAATAACTAGGTTTCAACGAAATTGGTTTACTTTAGAATCCTCTGTATTTAAGAAGATAATTCTGAGGGTCCCTAGGCTTCAAAAGACATGGGAGGTAGGTTGGGGAGGGGGGGGTGGGGAGGGACAGGTCTTCACACCAAAAAATTATGAACAGCTAACGATGTTCAAACTCACTTTACAGCTAAGAAAACTGAAGTTCAGACCCAGAAAAGAAGTTGCCTTAATCCAGAGGATACAACAGGACTTGAACCTGAGACTTCCTACTCAGAATCAATGTTTACTGATGGGTCTAGGGTCAGTGTTTTTGTCCCCTCCTCCTCGTCCCCTCCCCACCATGGTGAACAAAATATAAAAAGCAGACTATACAATAAAGAGACACAAATCACTAGCAGTGAGACCTTGGAAGGGTTATCTCTTCTCAGGGCCTCAGTTTCCCTGTCTGTAAAATGGGGGGTTGGGGGTAGCTCAGAAGTCCCTTCCAGCCCAGGCAATCTGAGAAGGCCCTGCTAAGATAACCTCAGCCCAGTCTGCTAGGCTTCTCCCCACCTTTCTCTAGCTGATTGCTCAATGCAATGGTAGACTTACTGTCAGATTGGCAAAGTGATAGTCACTGCCTAGAGAATTGCCAACAGAAAAAAAACTGTATTTCAACTCTCCCAAACCCCACCTCTCAGTTAGGAAATCCTGAGCCAAACATAAACCTTACTCTGGAAACCACTGAGCAAAATGTCAAATTCAGAGGGCCACCTCAGAGGCACCTTAAGAGAGCCCAAGAGGAAGCTCCTGCTTTACTGCTGATCTAACAGCAGGGAGGAAGTACAAGATGGTAGGGGGAGTCAGAAGACCTAGATTCAAATCCTGCCCAGGGCACTCAGGCCCTCTGAGGCTCATCACTCTCCTTTGGGAAACAGGGGCCTTCCCCAAAGCAGCCAAGGGAAGGAAGAGAAGTCCTTGGAGTCTGGGCAGCTGGGGTATCAGTTCAGCTATCTGAACCATTCTGAGCTTCAGATCACTCTCCAAGAGCCTTTCCAGCTTCAAATGTAATCGCAAAACCTTAAAACATTAAAGAAATAAAAACAATTTTCTAATCTAGGAGCTCTTAACCTCAATTATGTCCTAGACCCCTCTGGCCTCTGGTGAAGCCTATGTGAATAAACCTAGTTGCTCTAACTTCTAGCCCTTACAGAACCTCATTAATGCATAAAATGAAATAATATAATATAAAACAAAATACAGAGGATTTACAAAGGAAACAACTTATTTCATAATATAATTATCAAAACATTTTAAAATCCAAGATCCCAGACCCCAAGGCTCTATTGCTAGTCCTTCAGGTAGCCCCCAGCACTCTCTGTTCAAGGAAATCATGTCAATGCTCCAATGCTTCCCAGAATGAGACACAGACACAAATTCTCTGGAAAGGGTATTGGATGATTTTAGAGGCATGTATTCAAATCCCACCTTTGCCACCACTACCTGAATGACCTTGGCAAGTCATTTCACCTTGGAAGGACTCAATTTTCTCAACTGTAAAAGAGGATGGTTAAACAATATGACCTTTAAGGTCCATCTCAGGTCTAGATCAGTGGTCTAGGACCACTTTGTGTATTTAGGATTTCCAAGCACAGCCACTCTATGTGGGAAGAAGCAAAAAAGCATTTCCTCTAGTCCAGAGCACAAGTGGGCAGTCCTCACTGGGTCTGGGGAAAAGGAACTGCCTCAGTGAGCCTGCATTCACTAGGAACAAAGGCCTGCTACAGCACAGAGTATTCCAGCCGGACCTACCCTCATCTTCTGAGCCCCACGTGGCACCAGGCGAGCCTGGGGGCCAGCAGGCCCATCTGCGTGTTCCCTCTGCGCCTCATCACCATAACCAGGTTGATTCCAGAACTGCTGTGCCTTTGCCACTACAGAGGAGATTAAAACACAATCAAGCCGAAAGTTATCCCCCCCCAAAGCCACCTAAAAACAGAGCAACTCCAAAATAAAACCAATTTACATATTTTAGACCAAATTAAAGAGTAGAAGCTCAGGAATCCCTTTTAATAGTCTGAATAATAAATGCACGTTTATGTAAAGCTTCCTCGGGGGAATGGTTACTGTAAGGACAACTTCTCCAATATTATTCATAAATATCACTTTTGTTTTGGCATTAGAGGGAGAATCCAGGCTTCTGGGAATTGTGCTCCCTGCACCCTTGTGGATTGCCGTGGATAATTAATATTGACAAAGAGCAACGGGCCCAGAATTTTCTATGCCGGTTGGAGGCCTATTGGGAAGCCCCATGAAAAGGAATGTATTGAGTCCTGTCAAAACCATGAATCATGAGGCTCCAGCCTTCCTCCCCGCTCTCAGGACAGGACACACCCTAGATGCTTCCATTGCCCAAGTATTCTCAAAAGACCCACTTTTCTCTTTAAAGTTCAAAATAGCCTGCTGCTTTTCATGTACAACCTAGAGAGCAGCAACACTGTTCACTGCAAGGTGCTCAGCTTGGCAGTAGGAAGGGGGACTAGAGCCTCAGAATCTCACATCAAGATGGCCTCAGGTGTATCAAACAAGCCTTGTCCAGAAAAACAAGCTGATACAGCTGACAGCCCTCCGACGCAGGCTGTGATTTGGTAGAATGCTTCCATCCCCCTCAGTCTCTGTGTGAGAAGTTTCAACTCATGTACCATGTGTCTCCTCAGCTAGACTGAGAGCACCCTGAGAGCAGGGACTGAATGTGAGCCTCCTGGATCCCCTACAGAGACGTGTGGGGCTCAGCACTGGCCAGATGCTCAGGAACAGCTTGCCAAGTGAGTGAATGAAGGGCAGAACAAAAAGCACACTGTCGCCCATATAACCAGGGCATTTCTATACAGGGGGTGCCTGTACTCATCCAAAGAAAACACACTGGTAAATGTCTGGTTCCAAACATGCTAGGGGCCAATGGTCATGGGGCCAATGGGCCACTCCCAAGAGAAGGTCAACCCAATGCAAACAGCCCTTCCAATTGCTGTCTCTGCTAAGAGAAGTAGGACAGGGCCCAGCAAGTGACGCTCGAAAGCCACCTGCTCCTTCCTCCCTTCCTGCCACTCCCTCTCATCCTGACCCCAGCACTACACAAGGACCACACGCATGCTAAGCCCAAAACCAGACAGATGTCTTTGAGTAGCGACTGCAGACTGCGGGGCAAAGGACTCTAGTGTCACACACACCTGGCCTCTATTCCCAAAGAGTTAATGCTAAATATAAGAAATAGGATGAATACCAGTTATATCTCACTTTAGGTCATCTTGACTGAGTTACCTTTATGATAAATGAAAAAAAGAGAAGAAGGAAGGAGAAAGAAAGAAAAGAAAGTAAAGAAGAAAGGAAAGAAGGAAAGGAAGGGGAGAGAAGAAGGAAGGAAGGAAAAAGGCAGAAAGGAAATGGGAAAGAAAGAAAAATGAGGGCAGCTCAGAGGAAAGACAGAAAGAGCAAAAGAAGGAAGGAAAGCATGAAGGAGGGAGGGAGAAAGAATGGAAGAAGGAAAGGGGCAAGAAAGGAAAAAGAAAGAAAAAGAAAAGAGTGGCTCAGAGGAAGAAAGAGGGAAAAAGAGGGAAGGAAAAGAAAGAAAAAAGAAGAGAAGGAAGGAAAGGGGGAAGGAAAAAAGAAAAAAGGAGGGAAGAAAGAAAAAAGAAAAGACAGATCAGTTAAATGAAGTGCACTATGAGTAAGAGCTTTCTAGAGAGTAATCTGTTAATATTCAAATCTAACAACCATCATTAAATACCTCCTGGGTGTAGGAACTGAGAGGCACTAGAGATATAAAAATTAGGGAAGTCCCCCCCACCCCAGCACAAAGCCTGCTCTCCAATGTCTTACCTTATTTCCTAAACAGATGATCAATCTATAATTTGCCAGAATAAACAACTTCCTTCTGAACATTTGGAAATACATCTACCATTACTGGCCTTCGTGGTCCATTCTGTTCATAAAAATACTATTTGAACTTCTTCATTCTTAAGACAAAAATCAGTCTTTCAAAGATCAGGATTTTCAATAGTTAAAAAAAGTGAAGAATGAATATCATTTTCCAATACAAGAGGCTCACTACTCACTAGTTACCTTCCCTACATACCCTCAAAACCAGCAGGGTCCTGGACCCACTGGACATTCTTTTCCAAACATGAGCATGAAGGCCTGAATCCCATTTCTATCTGGTAGCTAAGTAATTTGCCCCTCCACAAAGCTAAGAACAATAGTAGCGTAGGCCTTATTTCCTAACATTCTCAGTCTTTTCAAACCAAATTGTATTAAGAATTCCTTTCCAAATCCCAGATCACCTTCTTTAGTGAAGAAAAAGTCTTAGTATTCAGGAGACACACAATTCAAAGGGAAAACAATAGATGAGGGTATGCCTGGGCTTTGGGCCCCAAGAATAAAGACACCCACTCAGTCAAGGCACAGTTGGGCTCCCATTGGGAGCAGTTGAGGGAAACAGAGTATAGTCAATCTATGCCCCATCTATGGGCTTCAATCCCCCCAAAAAGCCACCATTGCCCATGGCTGGATTTCTAATACTGATGGAATCAACCAGGTGTTCTCTCTGCTTGAATACCTAATCATATTATCAACAACGGATCAAATTTGGATATCCCAAATGACTGGTCAGTTCAGAAGGGAAAATGGTCAGCCACCCAATAAGTGCCTGACCCTGGTCCATTCTTGATGCCAATCTCCCTTCCCCATATATTCTTTTTTTTCTCCATTTACTTTTCCCCTTTCTAGTCATTTCAAATTCTTACCATTGATGGACAACACCTCCCCAATCTCTGTAAAGTGTAAAGTAACTGACCTATAAAAATCCCTCTCTCCCTAAAATATACAGACACGAAAAATAAACAATGCCTACCTAGAGAATAAATATCTTTCTCACACACACACACACACACACACACACACACACACACACACCCCATTCAATCTCCTCCTTCCCCCCACAATCTCCCCCAATCTCCCACACCCCAACAAGATGCTCATTTTGGTGGGAATGCAATCACTCATCTGAAAAAAATGCTTTCCATCTTGGCCATTAATAGCACACCCTCTGACACAGAGCCCATAGATAATGTCAGGTGGCGGCAGGTAAAGGTGCTGACTTTCCTGACCTCTGCAGGCTCTGGGGATTGATTTACGACTTTGTTTTTTCATGTTGGTCTTTGTGAAGTTTCATTTATTTGCGCCTAAATGACGTTTTTGGAATCAGAAGATGCTTCTAGTGACTGCCTTTTCTCCACGCTGTCAACCTCAAGACCTTCATCTACACAGGTCCATATGTTTTTACATACTCACAGAAATATTTGGTCACACCAACCAAGTCACAAACACATACATGGACAAACCCATGTGCTGCACTGAGATGAGGGAAGGCTAGCTTCTCATAACATAAGAATGGACAAATTTTGTCTGGTCTGGTCCAACAACTGGATGAAGGTTCAAACTGTCTGTACCCCTTCCTCCCCCCAAAACCCCTAATGACATTGAACAAAAATACTGCATTGCACCATTTGCCAGGGCAGAGGAGTATATCTGGCGGCAGCTGCCCACCGTACACCAACAAATATACATTTTAATGTGTCCAGGCATGTAAATGAAGTGTCTGGTGGTCACAGATTGCAGGAACAGATGAGGAGATCTATCAAGGAGAGTACACCTCCATAGACACACAATGTGATGTATCTCTGTCCCTCAGTCTCACACACACACACACACACACACACACACACACACACAGTCCCTGATAGTGGAATCCAGAAATTCTCAGACTGTTTTTTGTGGAGTTGGGGGGGGGGAGAGAGAGGAACATGGTTTATTTAATTTGGTAAGGCCTGAATTGGCAGTCCAACATACCTTGCTTTATGAACATGAGTCCCTGTATGCAGATAAAATGTGGGGTTTTTCCATATACTCAAAGGAGATGTGAATAAAGGAGGGAGGAAGAGAATTAAACAATTCTAAAACCCAAGCAACTTACATTTAAGTCACCATCTTGCTGCCCACAGTACTTCTAAGTTGAAAGCTGCTGTCTCTAATCTCCTGAAAAGAAATGCTCTTGGAAACATCAATGTACACTGTAAACACCCCTTTTATAAAAAAAAAAAAAAATCTCAATGACTTCTAGGCTTGCCATTTCCATTGGGAGGATTCCTAACAGAGAGGACAGCCCAACAGAACTGAAAGCCACCTGTCCCCATCCACAATCATCAATGCCCTGCCACAGAGATAATTTTGCTTAAATGCTCCCCACTCAGGCTGGTGTTATTATCTCCCCTTAAAACAGATACAGCCTTTTTCAAACATACATAATACACACACGGGCACACACACACTTTTTAAAAACATCATAGAATAAAAAAAATGAGAGAGAATTCTAAAATAGAGAAAAAGTTTTTAAGGGTGTTACCCAACTGAAGAAAATCAAGTAAGGCCATCTGTATCCATCCTGGAAGGATATCGAGGTGAATGAGAGAAGGGGATGAATGGAGTTGGGGGGGGGGATATCACAAATGGCTAAGAGATTTCTTTTTAATCAAAACACAAATGATTCTTTTAAATCATTTCTTCCAAAACCACGGGTTTCCAGCTCAGTTCCCCCTCCCACCCCCAACGCCTTATGTTTATTTATTCCTGGCTCTGAGTTGAATGATTCTGCCATGTTTTCTCTGAGATCCGAAATTCACAATACTCAAGTCCGCTTGGGAAATATTCCTAGTCAGACTTTCTATTTAGGAAATGCCCCTCTGTGCTAGCTTACCACCCGCAGATCGCAGAGAGGGGTATTTTTAAGACAAAGGAAGGACAAAGATCAGTAGTGGAAACACGTGCCTTTGTTACAACCTGAACCCAAATGATGTCCCTGAAATGAATTTTCCATTCCCTCCAGTGGCCCCACAAAATAGAAATATCAAAAAAAATTACTAGAAATAAATCTAAGCCTTCATCAATGAGCATTTTCTAAGGAAGCTCAAAGGATCCAATATATCTTTCAAAAAAGTCTGGTGGGCAGGGATCAGAAGTTTATGAAATTAAAACATGGAATCAGGCTTTAGATGTTACTAAAACATCTTTTTTTTTTTTTTGCCTAGTTGAGGAAAGAAAGGAGGATTTGATCCCTAAAGTTTTAAAAAAGAAAAAATAATAACCTTTGTCGTTCTCTCTTTCCCAAAAAGATCTAAAGCAAAAATTTCATTGAGGAAAGAGCTGGAAGGGAAGATGAGAGTAAATGTAAAAGCTCTCATTTCTTGTACTATCCACTTTCAGATATCTTCCCCTCCTTTTCCTCTGAAGGCCATGACAGCTGGGAGAGCCATTCCCACCTTTCTCCCTCTAGAGAAAGGTGAGTGCCCAGCTGACCTCCCTTGAAATGGCTGGAAGGGAGAGAGCCGCTCCACCATCACCATCTCCCTCCCCATCCTCTCTGCACTGTAATCCATTCACCACTGAAGCGCCTACCACACCTTCTGGAGCCACCAGTCCCACCATCATGGGAAGAAGAGACTTTGGCTGGTTCACACCAACTCTGCGTGTGGATGTGTGCATGTGCCAGCCTGTGGCCTCTATGCTCAAGACATTCACAAATAGCCTTTTCTTGTTTATTTTATAAAGACTGGTTTGTGCCTGGGCAAGAATCGGAAGCTGAGAAATCAGCACCTCAGCCAGAGTGGAGAGCGACCAGGAGGAGAGGCAGTGGCAAGGCAGAGCTTAGAGATGAAGGCCAGCAGGAGGGGAGAGGACTGAGATTTAGGTGGAGAGATTTTTTTCTTTTTTCAGTAATTTCTACCAGCAAATAGACAGATGATGCTGAAATGATCACCTTTCCACATCACCACCCGCTTTTTTAAAGTTAAAATTCCCCGATCCCTCAAGACTCTCCCTCCCTCCTGGCCTCCGAGGGGCAACATTTGCTGGAAATTTCTAAGAAATGATTTGCAGGCACAATCAGCCAGGCAACTTCCCGATTACGCTGCTGTCAACTTCATTCAATATAATTTACATTTTTTTTCCTCCTTGCCATTTTTTACACGTACAATTTTGCAGTAAGGAAAAAGCATAGGGGAGGGGGGAGGGGGCAGAAAAAAGGAAGACTCCCTCCCCCCCACTCTCTTTGATTCCCTCCCCCGAGCAGGGGCGAGTGAACAGATGCTTAAAAATAGATTTCTGGAAATGGGCGAACAGCAGTCAGAAATGTAATTAACACCTCTTTATGGGGAATAATTAAAGTTGTGAGGGCCGGCTTTGTGGCCGGGAAGCGAGGGCCCCCTCCCCCCCACCCCCGTTTCCGACACTGTTTGCAGTCTCCTCACACGACAACCACCTGCTCCCCCTCCTTGGCTTCCCCGATGCCTGTTTCCCCGGCAACCTTTCATTCTCTCTTCCTCCCAGAGAAGGCTTTCAGTGGGCCGCTCAGTCTAATCTTGTTTGTTTTACACCCATCACAACAAGCAAGGAGACAAAGGCGGCCTCCAGAAGAGGAGAGAGACCCCGGCTTTGTCCTTCCTACCTCAGCACCCCGGCCGGCCGGGGATGAGCCGTGGGGGCTTGGCTGGAGGGGGGGAACCGGTTTAGATATTCAGGACACGGATCTTTGAATTTTCCACATTTCCCCCTCTCCCATCCCCGCCACAAGCTCTGACATTTATTAGTCTGAAGAGCTTTTTTAAGGAACTGGGGGGTGGGGTGGAGGTGGGGGTGCATAAGATAGGAGTGAGAGAGGAGTTTCCGATTTCTTGTTCAGAAAAGAAGGAACCAAAAATAGACTTACTACTCTGGCAAGAAAGGGATTTTTTTGTGACTATCCCCCCATCCCGACACCTTCCATAGCAAACAATCTTGCTTCCCAGTCTTGTCTGGTTCTACCAAAAGACCCCCCACCCCACCCCAGTCTTCCTCCTTTCCTGACATGCACTTGGGGGGGTGGAGGTACAGGTCACTGGGACCATCTGTTGTCAAGGGGGGGGACCAGGGACCTGAATCTAGAAGACCCCAGGAAGCTCTAGGACATCGCACCTGTCACAGACACCAGCCCAGTCTTAGAAGAGACAGAGAGAGAAAAGGAGAAAAGCAGGAAGAGGTTGTGCGTGTGTGTGCACACGCTCGTGTGTGTCTGAGTGTGTGTGTGTATGACAGAGAAAGAGAAAGAGAGAGGCGTGTGTGTGTATGTCAGAGAGAGTGTGTGTGTGTATGTGTGTGTGCACTGCCATTGTATTGAGGTCCATATTTTCCTGGCTTTTAGGATGCTTATAGAGATACAATTGGGTGACCTGCCAAGCCAGCAAAGGTCCACAGCCCACAGCCCCTTCGCACACTCACTCACACCCTCACACGTATAAACACACACACACACACAAACACGAGTGTCCCTCAACCCCGGCACCACCACACAGCCTTGGGTCCATTCACTTACCATGTTTAAGCCATTCCACTCCATCCGTGATGGGAAGATGGACCCTCTCACCGTGTCAGGAGCAAAGAGAACGTTACGTAAAAGCTGGCATTCCTTCCAAACGCCCTGCTGCCCGCCCGGCGAAGCCACCCATCCCCACACACGCCAGGCTCCGCGACACATGCATGCCTCCTCCTCCTTTTTATGAGGTCATGACAGGGGACTCTTTGAAATATAATATGCAGCATTTACCCGAGTCTGGAGAGATTGCCCTCCCTGCCCACCCTGCCATGCCCTCTGCGCAGTCCAGCTGAATGCCACTGTCCATAGCGCCGGGTCTTGGGTAAGAAGCTCTACATTTTCAATGCCAAAATGTAGATGAGACCCAAAGGCTGTCACTCACCTCCCCCTCCCCACCCCTGCTAAAAAAAAAATCCCAAACACATCCACACACCCTTTTCCCAACCTAACCCCCCCCCCAAACCCCTTGGTTCAGTCTTTCCGTTTTTCCTGAGCTCTCGGAAGAAAGCAGCGGCTTCTCCCGCCCACTCCCTCCACCTTATTTTGAGAAAGGGGAAAAAAAAATCCACAATGACCTTAAAAACTACGACCTAGCAGCCATCCCCCCAGGTTGCCCTTCCTTACTGGATCTGCTGCCACCATCCACGCCAGCGAGCTAGTCAATGAAAGAAGAAGCCCACCAACAGAAAGTAAAGACCAGCACAAGCCAAACGCTGGCTGAGGGTGTAGACAGACAGGCTTCTTTTCCCTTTAAACTGCAGTCACACAAACAAAGAATATAAATTTACCAATACCTACCATCACCATTCTTAGAGGCAAATAATGGGTCGTGCAGGGCTTCGACTCTTCTCTCAGAATTTGCAAAGATTTCAGGTTTATTATGATTAATAGAATTTTTTCAGATCCACAAAGCAAAGTGCAGACATGAATGTAGTCAACCCCAATTTTTTAAGAGGGGGGAGGGTTAAAAAAAGGCAAAAAAAAAAAGAGGGAGAGGAAAAGAGAGCGCGGTGTGTTGGGAGCCCCCCGATTCTAGGACGTAGGTAGAACAACTGAATAGAGAGCCTCGCTGAAAATTGGCTTCCAGCCTCTCCTTTTTACATCCATTTATGGGACCATCTGTCAGCCGGAGCCCAGCGCCCATTGGCTAGGGAGACCAAGGGAGGCGTTGAAGCATCAGGCGCTATTTAAATTAGCTCCTGCCAGATTGACGATGTTAATGATTCGATGACCTCTACAACAACAGAGACCACATTTCTGAACTGCTTCGTGTGTCTAGTAATTAAGGCCCAGCTGAAAGCAACAACATCCATGCATGTATTTTTTTTTTCACCTATCTCCTCCGTCCCCTTTTCAGGCACTCCCACCAAGGGCAGGTTGCCCATGGCAGGCTGCAACCTTTCACCTAGGGAGGGTCCTACCTTTCTTCCCTGAACAGGCCAGGAGATCCTCCATCCACTGCCCATGGCTTCTAGGCCTGTCCACCGTGGCTTTCTAGTCAGCTGGGTGGCCCATGGCCACAGTGTTGCTGGGTGGACCTAACACTATGCCTTTTCTGTCTGGTGTGGGGGCACAAGTCTGGAAGTGACCTGAGCTGGAATTTCCATGAAGAAGCAACTTCCAAGACTCCCCCCACCCCCCGTTGTTACTCTGGGATCTGCAACGAAAGTTTAGGACTAATGGAAAGGGGCAAGGGGGAGCAGCTGCCCTGGCTCCCTCGTCTATCTCAATGCATTGTTCCTCTTTCTGCCGAAGAGAAAATGATGAACGACTTATTTTAATGGAATTACTTCTCAACTCTGGTATGGACAACTGGTAGGAGACGTGCCCCTCCCTCTCTTGGCCTATACCCACTTGCCAGGCGCTCTCTGAGACCTGTCGCAAGCTGCAAGCTTGACTTAAAATATTATCAATTGGACAGGTTCTTTTCACTGCTCTAGATTAGGAGAGGCAATGGGCCCCTTGCTCCCCACTGCTGTTCACAGGGGGGTCTGTTAAAGCTCCACTTTGATTTTATAAACACACACACACAAACACACACAAGTTGGTATGCCCAGAATATATGTTCAGAGCCCCTGTCCTTGCCCTGGTTGGCTGGTGCAGCTGCTAATCTAGATGGGTGACTTTCTCCCCCCCAGAAATGTATCCCATTTAGAATCAGTAAGTTGACTAGGAAATATACCCAAGTCACAAATATTCGCCAAGATGGCACCAAGGCTGACTCTGATTAAAATCCCAGGGAATGAGAAATGGGAAGTGAAAGGTCACCGCTGGGGTTTCAAGTCCATAACTTCCTGGGGGGGGGCAAACTGAGTTGAGGGGCAGTTTTAATTTTCCTGATTATAAGTCAGGTCTGTAGTATGAGAGCAGGACTGTATTTCTTCCTTCAGGGCAACATCAGAAAAACCATACTCCTATGGATAATTATATATTTGTGTCAATCTCTCTCTCTCTCTCTCTCTGTCTGTCTCTCTCTGTCTTTCTCTCTCTTCCCCTGTGTGTGTAGACTTGTGGATTCCCCCCTCCACCCCATACTTAACTGTTTGAAATAAAAACACATGAAATCAAAAAATATGGAATGTGAAACACACAGCCGCTTCAGGTGGAAACGAAGAAACACAGTATGATTTCCAGGTGACAAACTCAGCTTCCACCTGAAGGGCACCCAGAGACACCTGAGTTTTTTCACTATTTGTTGAGCTGGGTAGGTCCAAGGATGTGTTTGTGGGTTCCCTGGCCTAGGTGGCTTTATATGTGTACACAGGCAACACATATCTACTCCCTGATACGCCAACAAAAAGTCTCATGAGTTCAAGTATGGTCTGGCCAGTGTTAATAATTTGTGGGGTAGAAGCCCCCAAAACAATACTCACAAACCCCTTTAGAAAAACCATTTTCTTGCCAAAAAGAAATGTGTTCTGTATTTCTAGAGGTTATTAACAATAAAGAGGATATTAAAAGGCCCTCTTCTCCCTGGTTCTCCCCATCTCCACACCCTTCAAGACAGGGGACATAAAAATTAACCACAGTTTCAATCCAAGATATTCCAGCCACTTCTCGGAAACATTACCATTATTAAGAGCCCATGCATACACTTTGCCCAAGGACTGATTCTGGCTCCAGAAACCTCCCCAGCCTCTAGTCTCTGGAATCCTAAAACAAATGTCCTAAGCATCTTCTGAGGCCTGTTCTCTAAGGACAAAGGCAGAATCCCATTGTTGAGAAAGTCAACCTTATTATCGTATTTCCAATAGGACTATTCGTCTCTTGGAGCAAAGTGCTGACCGCTACCTCCCTACACTGTGACATTGGCAAAGCATCGGAGTCTCAATAGATTATCTCAGGAATCAAGTCTCTCAGATGGCAATCCACATCTCACCCCCCCACCCCACCCCAATCTTCCAATATCAGGAAGAAAAACTTGTGTTCAAGCAATCAAGTCCGCGTGAAATGAAATCACAAGGGGAGTGGGGGGTGGGGATGGGGTTGGGGATGGGGGGGTTGGGTCTGGGTTGCTCTCTGCTTACCAGAAATGAGCTGTTTCTGGACTCATTAGAGCTGATGGGGTCTCTGAGAAGACGAGGTCTACTAGGGAGCCCCTCACCACCACGCAGACCTCCCAGGGGGTACGGATATCTTAGCATCGGGAGCTGCCAGCCGTCCAGCGCTCGCTCGCTCTCTCTCTCTCTCTCTCTCTCCCTCTCCCTCTCTCTCTCACGCACAGAGCCCAGATGGACTGTACCAGCAGCCAGTCCAGAGTGAATAACTCACCGCTCCGTATAGTGGGGAGCTGTGCCCGGCAGGGTCCTAGGCAGTGGTGGTGGCAGCAGCGGCAGCGGCGGCGGCGGCGGCGGCGGCAGCAGCAGCAGCAGCAGCAGCAGCATCAGCCACCACCACTAATGGAGACGCCAAAGAAAAAGAAAAGAGATCCAGCCCCATCCCCCCCGAGCCCCCAAAGGAAGAAAAAGAACCAAAAGCCCCAATTCTGCCTCCTCCAGACTTTGCTTCAGTTGAATAAATTAAATCTGATCCTAAGCATACCAAGTGGGGAAGCACCCCCTTCTTCCCCCTTCCTCCCCAGCACACGAAGGCCACCCCAGCAGAGGCAGGAGACATTACCTCGGTGTTTAACAAGGCAGCGTTAAGCGTCCGGCTGATTTCAAACATCTTCCCAGGGAAGGAGATTTCAGACACACTGGGGAGGCTGCCTTTCTCAGCACTCCGGCATCAACAGCCCCTCAGTTCCCTCACGCCTCCCCAGAACAGGAGATGGAGCATCTCCCTGGAATGGACACTCTGGTAGCCTCCAGAGAGGCAGGGAGCGGCCGGGCCAGAAGCACTACCAAGCGTGGGCTTGGTACCCAGATCAGCTGCCCCGGACACTCTTCTGTGAAGTAACAGTTCACTCGGATACCACCAGGTGGGCAGCGTGCACATTCGCCGTCTCCAAAGGCGGCACCTGAGTCCTCCCTCTCTGGCCGCCCTGGAGCAGTGTCTGGACACAGGATGGGCTAAAAGCAACCTGGCAAAACCTGCCTGGGGCTTGTCAAAATAAGTCAACAGGATCCCACCTCCCCCTGCGCCCCTTCCCCTGACTCAGGTCAAGGGGAAGAAAACGAATTAAACAAGAAATACCTGCCCAGAACCCCTAATGAGAAATGGCAGGACAAGATGACACATGGCAGGACAAGATGACACGAGGCAGGTCTGTTTCATTCTTTCAGAGGGGGAAAAAGAACCCCAAAACACATTGGACAGAGGGGACAGAGAGAAGTGGAAGACTCTTGTCTCAAGTCTCCTTTAACTAAAAGGAAAATACATGGATTCTGTGTGTGTGTGTGTGTGTGTGTGTGTGTGAGTGTGTATATGTGTGCACACTCGTAACGCACACTCGTACACACACACACACAAACAAACACACACAGAAAAAGGCAGAACTCCAGGAAGGACAAGATGGAGGTAAGTGTGGAAGGGCACAGATGGCTTTTCCCCAAGGGACCTTGTATTTCTACTTTTAGAATGTGTGTCTCCTTCACAGAATGCAAGTTGCCTGAGGGCAAGGTCCAGAGGATCACCGTACAGTGACTGGCAGAGAAGGGGTTCCAGGTTCTGTTTTGGGGGGTTCTTCAAATAAATGACTTTTGAATGTAACTCCTAAGATGGTGCTCTGTAGTATTTGGGCAGATGTGGAAGGAGAAGGCAAAGTTTAAGATCAGAGATAGCAAAGGGAAAGAAAAAATGACAATTATACCTTGACCCCAGCAAAAAAAATTGGACAAGGAAGAAACCAACATCATTATTCTATGTCCCCTCCCCTCCACACTACCCCCCCATTTCAAATATTGGAAAAAGAAAAATATTCACCACTACCTAATGACCAAAAAAGAGTATTAAAATTAAAATGATGGGGCGGCTAGGTGGCATAGTGGATAAAGCACCGGCCTTGGAGTCAGGAGTACCTGGGTTCAAATCCGGTCTCAGACACTTAATAATTACCCAGCTGTGTGGCCTTGGGCAAGCCACTTAACCCCATTTTGCCTTGCAAAAATCTAAAAAAAAAAAAAAAAATTAAAATGAAGGTCAAGACTCCAGGACAATCTGAGAGGTAGATTCCGTTTCTCCAAACCATGCTCATTCTCTTCACATCTGGGGCACAGAATTCTGCCTGGCCTGCTGACATCCTGCCTCTGCAAGCTTACCTGATCCCTCCCCAGAAATTTGCCAACCCATGTTTTAAAGGTACAAATGGAAGGGAAGGTGATCACTGAAACACAAACGAGTCATCCAGCCCCAAGCTCTCGGGGTTACTTATCCACAGGCACCATCCCTCAGTTCACGGAATCTTATTCCTTTACCAAGCACATTCATCTGCTTTATGTTGATATAGGGTCAGCATTTTTTTCAAATAAATAAGCCAGATATATAGGATTTTTGCATGACCAGACAAAATTCACTCACCTAGGCCCCACCCGGATGAGGGCCCTTCCATTCTCCTGGCACACTGGCAACAGCTTACTTCTCCTCGTCTTGAAGTCAAGACAGCATCACTTAGTAGTACTTAACCTCCTTGCATATATTAAGTTTCAAGTGACGATTTTTAACTGGGGAGCCAGGGAAGGGGGGAGTCTCTCTCATCCATTTCTGGTTTTATGAAATAGGCTAATTTGTACACTCACCATATGTCTTAAACACTAATTAAAAAATGTCACTTTCGTCAAACATTAAAATGTAATCAGCCTAGTAAATAAAATATTCTCGGATTTGCCTGCCTGGGTGATAATTTAAAGGGTGTTTATCTCAAGGTAACCTCTGTATTTTGATTACTATTGAAGGCTTTTGATTTGAAAATGGGGGAAAAGTGGAGGGGGGAGGATGTTGTAGGGGAGTCTTACTACTGTACCCAGTCACACAAAGAGGGGGGAAAAAAGAGATGAAAGATAGCTTTAAGGACCCAGGCCGGTACTCTTGTTACCCTAAGGCAAATTCAGCCAATCGATATCAAACCACTGACGTCCAGCCATCTGCCAAGTGATGTGGCTGGAACAGGCCTATGATAGAAACAACTTTTTTTTCCTTCCAGAAAGCCTCATTTCCAGGCTATTAGCAAGGCACCGAGGCCTTCTGGACCAGCCAGCTCCTTCACAGGGTGTGGCCACAGAGCCTTTCCCTAGAAGAGGGCCCTGGGTATGGCCTCTCCCCTCCCCTTCCCCCTGCTCTCCCACTCCTTCCCTCCATGAAATGAAGAATTCCATTTGCTTCCCCCTAATATGATTACGGAAAACCATTTAAATACCGTCATCAGCAGCTCTGACCCGACATTTCCCACTGGTTCAGTTTTCTCTCCCTCCCCCTTCCTGCCTGCCCTTGATTAAGCAGTTCCATCCTAGGCTTGGCCTCTCTTCCCTTAGAAAGGAAACAAACAGAGAAATGCAGCCTCCTGCCTCGAGACTGTCTTAAAGAAGCTCTGGTTAAAGGTCAAACTTTGCTTTTCATTTAAATATTTGTTTTTCCTTTTCCACAGGAATACTGGGTCTGGAAGGAGAGGATCCTTGGAGAGACCCTCTAGTCCTACAGGTCATCGAGGGAGGCCCATGGAAAAGAAAGGACTGAGTCAAGGTCAATCATACGACTTGTGAACAAGGGCTTGGATGTGACTGGTTCCAGTCCTCTACCTCCAAACCCAGTTTTATCCAATAAACATTTTTTTTTAGCCTGAGATTTCATGGGTAGAAGGAGAAAGTCTGCTTCCACTGATTCACACTATAATAAACAGCTTTTGCATACCCCAAATCATTACCTAGTGGCCCATCTTCTTAGGATAACCACTAGGCCCTTATTGAGCCAGGACCTGAAAGGAGAGACACAGAATTCAATAGAGAGCTTATGCTCCTCATCTTCACAATATAGCAGAGCCATCAAGACCTACCACAGCTGGTCATGGCCTCTAGTCTCATGAGTCACAAATGGAATAAGAGTTCAATTCTGGGCTCTGCCTTTTAAGGATATGAGTAAAGTGGAGTGTCCAGGCAGGCAGGTAGTCAGAAAAATATTTATTAAGCTCCTATTACAAGTGTGTCAGACACCATTAAGTGCTAGGTGTGTCCAGAGGTGGGTACCAGGAGAGGGAAGGGTCTTGTGTCTGTGTTACAAGATGGCCAGTTGAAGGAACAGAGTCATAGTTAGACTAGAGAAAAGAATACTCAGGGGACATGGGAGCTGTCTCCAACCATCTGAAGGGCTGTCTTGAGTTGGTGCACTTGGCCAAGAATCAAGAGCTACAGGACAGACACAAAGAGATAGACCTAGATCTGTCCAAAAGTCTTTAAGCAGAGGCTGGGTGACCACTTGCCACCCAATGGAGACAGATCTGCCACTGAACCTTCTCGAAGCCTCAGTTTAGTCATCTATGAAATGGGAACATTGATCCATGAACCACCTAGCACCCAAAATTATTGGGAAGAAGACAAGTATTAGAATAGCATGAGCCAGGGGCAGCTAGGTGGCATAGTGGATAAAGTACCAGCCTTGGAGTCAGGAGTACCTGGGTTCAAATCCAGTCTCAGACACTTAATAATTAATTACCTAGCTGTGTGGCCTTGAGCAAGCCACTTTTTTTTTGCAACCCCATTTGCCTTGCAAAAAAAAAAAAAAGAATAGCATGAGCCAAAAAGACCCAAGAGAATCCACAGAATTCTCTCAAAGATGCAGACATCCAGGAATAGGAGGGAAAGAAGAAACTGGGCAGGACAACCTCTCCTGGGGCACCTTTCTCCCTTCTATATACTGCCTCTTAACTGAGAACACAGGGGATGAAATGGAGAGGATCACAGGATAAAACTTTGAGCCACAAACAGCACAAATGGATGATTAACCTATGGAGTCAGAAAACGCCAGAGCAGGTAACTCCAGGAATCTCACCTGAACTAGCTGTTGTCCATTTATCCTTCAGCAATGGTTTCTTCATCAAATCTTAATTTTTTCAATTTAACAACAATCTATTTTTTCTCCCTCCCAATTCCCTGCCCATTACAAAAATAAAGAATAAAACCCTTGTAATAAATAGGCAAAGTGAAACAAAAACAAATTCCCATTATAAGCCCATCATCTCTCTACAGGGAGGTGGGTTTTCTGGATTGGTAAAATGTATACTCCAAGTCTCTGACAATGGCTCAAACAGAGTCATGATGGAGAATTCACCTAAATTTTCAGAGTGAAAAGGAGACTCAGAAGGTTTCCAGTCCAACAGAGACAGACAGACAGACACACACACACACACACACACACACACACACACACACACACACACGTGCAGTGAGAAGGAACCCCTCAGCTTGGAAATTAACGACTTTTCCTTAGACTCTGCCTCAGTCTCCCTCTCTGCTGCCTCCATTCACTGCTTTTGGTTCTTACCTCCCAGGCCACCCCTCTTCCATATACTGATATACAGCAGCAGCAGCAGCACAAATCCCAGGTCTATCCTCAGCCCCCACCCCCTCAGTCTTCGTCCCTTGACAAATATCCATGAACCACCAATATCTCCCACAAATATCTCCCAACCAATACTGGTCATCTTACATGTCTATGCAAGGTACTTCTCAGACACTGAAAAAATTTTGAAAAGCTCAAGGCTTATTTCAAAATACAAGAGGCAGTTGTAAGAAGTGGGAGCGAGGAAGGGGGACACTCTTGGATGTCAACTTTTGAGAAGCTCTAATCCTTTGTAGTAGATTCTTATATTTCATTATAATTATTGCTGTTGCTATAGCTATTTTCTATATTAATAACTGCTTACATTGATATAGGGCTTTAATGTTTAGAAAACATGTTAAATAAGTTTCATAAAATACTATGTAAAATAAATCTTCATCTATAAAATGCTGACTCTTAGAGAGTTGGCCTTGGGGCCAGAAAGGCCAGCATTCAGGCCCTGCCTTGGGTACTTTCTGGTGGTGTCCCATCCTGGCAGTGTGGTCCTAGGGAAGTCGCTCAGGCAGCCCCCAAAGACTTGCAGATTTGGTGCCAACCTGTACCACCAGAGGGAGTTTCCTCATCTGGGATTTTCCTATAAATGAAATCATAAGTTCCACTTTTTGATCCTTCTCTTTTCCCACCTAAAAGTGGGAAGAAACACAAATCATCACCTACTTTAGAGACATGGAGAGAGGGTTTGAGAGGCCAAGGGTTGACCTTGCAGGGTCCCAGAGTAGGAAGGAGAAGCCAGGTCCAATCCCGAGTTCAAAGCTTTCTCTATTGCCCTGGGATCCTCCTCCTAAGAATTCTCTGAGATGGATGGACACACACCCACCCATATGGGGAATGTTTCATTCCCCCCTCCCTGCCAGACATTCACACAACATTTCAATGCAAAGTCTTTTGCATTTAATACCTCATTTGAGCCTCACAACAATCCTCTGAGGTTGACCAAACAACAACAATCCATTACAATTTGGTTTCCTTTGTAATTCTAAGAATTTTATTTTTTTGCATTTAAAAACCTGGAGCTGAGAAGAGGAATCCCCAGGTTTCTTCACCAGATTCCAACATCTGGCCTATACCCCAGGCTTCACTGGTCAGCAACTCCACCCCCTACAGAACCTAGACCAGATTAGTAGAAAGGACCAGAATGCCTCAGTATACAAGAGAAAAAGGAAGTTAAGGCTGGAGAAAGGAGCTGATGTCCCCAAATTCTCATACTGACTTGGAAACAGATCCAGACTAGACTCAAGTCGCCTGAACCTCAGACTTGGGTTAAGAGCCGTCTCCATGGAGAGGGAAACTATATTAATTGGAATTGCCATCTCCAAATCTCAGCACATCAGCAAGAAGGATCATAAATAGCATCTCCATGGAGCTTTAAACATTGTAAGATCAGAATTAGAGTTAGGAGGATGATCCTTAGAAGACATCTAGTCTTGCCCCTAGAAAACAGAAAGGAAGCAAATTGTCAGCCAAGAGCAAAAGAGCCAGGATCTGAAGCCCAAACCTTCCTAACTGAAGCTCTCTACATCATACTTCATTGCCTTCCCAAATGAACAGAAGTTTACAAAGCATTTCCTCACTACTTTCTCAGTATTATAACAAAAGTATGATTATCCCTATTTTACAGTTGAGAAAAACAAGGCTCAGGTTATTTCAGCTTCTCTATTATTCCATCATGGAATGTCTTGCTCTATTAAAGAGATAATATATTGGGGGAGGCATACTATCAAAAAAACTATGGGGGCGGCTAGGTGGCGTAGTGGATAAAGCACCAGCCCTGGAGTCAGGAGTACCTGGGTTCAAATCTGGTCTCAGACACTTAATAATTACCTAGCTGTGTGGCCTTGGGCAAGCCACTTAACCCCGTTTGCCTTGCAAAAACCTAAAAGAAAAACTATGAAGAAAGTGAATTTAATCACCATGGGTATATAAATCAGTAAATAAGAAGATGGGTGGTTTGGGGAAGAAAGGAATACTTAGCTGAGAAAAGTAAAAAGGAAACAAGCAGAGTTGGCCTGGCTATATGTCTTGAATCACTGGATCAGGGGATCATAGTCTCAGAGTTGAAAGGGTCCCCTCATTGAATGCTGGTCCATCACCTCCATTTTACAGAAAAGAACAAGGAACTGGGTGCTAGGTAGCCAAATCACAGCATCTTTCAGGACTCAGGATGAAAATAAGCAAAAAGAGAGAGCATCCTGCAGATTAGTGCCAATCAAGAATACGTTGACATCTGTTCCAGAAATGAAGAAAGGAATGCTTATAAAGAACTGAAGAAAACATTCGAGAACAAAGCAAGGTTCCTTTGATTTTTCAGTGACTTCAATACACGAAAGGAGGCTGATAATAACAGATACACTGGAAGAATTTAGAATATAAGAGACAATTGGTCAAGGCTCTGAAACTTCAATCCCACCTCTTCATTTTAAAGATGGGGAAACTGAGGCCCAGGGAGGATGCTAAATGCTCAAAGTCCTATTATAAATAATCAGAAGGGTCAGGTTTCAAGTCTAAATTCCTACAGATAGCTTCAAAAAAGAATCAAAAGACACTAGGCATGTGAGTTCAGTATATCACCAAAAAATTAAATCAACTGTATTAGACAAGAGACTATGGATTATTAATGTGAGAAACATTTCTAAATCATCCACTAGTTATCTAAGAAGAGGTCAAAGACACAAGAGAGATCAGAATAGGATACAACACAATTATAATCACTCAAGCCTGAATGATTAAAACAAGCAGTCAAAACCTAACTTGGGAAACAGATAAAAGGATGGAAATCAATATGGACCCACAGAAGTTTAAGTGGTGAGAAACTATTGCAATGACAAAACTCAGAGCCTAGAAATAGATAAAGGTAGTACGTAGCACAGAGATGTGGCAGCACTGGTTTAGGAATATAAACAAATCTGCAAAATTACAAAGGAAGATGACAAAAGAACATGAGAAATATCACTCTATAAAGCAGGAGAGAGGGATGGCAGGGAAAATGAATCTACAGAAAATATACTGAAGACCAACTTGAATACATTATACTCAAGTATAATTACAATTGAGATAGCTAGGTGGTCCTGGAGTCAGAAGGACCTAAGTTCAAATCCAGTCTCAGACACTTACTAGCTGTGTAACTATGCAAGTCACTTAACTTCCTCAGCTTATTCATCTATAAAATGAGCTAGAGAAGAAAATGGCAAACAACTCCACAATCTTTGCCAAGAAAACCCCAAATGGGGTCACAGAGAGACTCAACAAAACACTGATGGACAAAACTGGAAGGAAGAAAACAAGAGAAAAATGGAACAGATCTGGTAGCATTTCTCTCAAACTTTTTAGTTAATTAAGGATGGTGAAAACACCACATTTGAATTTTAAAGCCTCAGTGCCTCTATATACCAATACTAATACTTTCACTGGAGTCAGGATTTAAAGAATTTCAAAAGACAGAATAGTGTCAAATATTGTGAAAAAATAGTATTCGGCTTAATTCAACAAATAAGTGATGGCCATTATGTAAAAGTTTAAAAAAAAATTTTTAAGTCCTTGCCCTAAAGTCATTTCTTTTCCACCCAGGGAATTTGGGGTACAATTAAATATATGACTTCCAGACCAAGGCTTAAAATATAGGAATAACAGGTCAGAGATAGAGTGCTGGTACCACTCTATTTGCCTAGAATCTTGCACATTTAATCAAAAAACCTTCAAATTGAAAAATAAGAGTAATAAAGACAACTATGAAAATTCACAGATAACACTGATATTGTTAGAGAGATACCTAGAGTCACAAAAGAAAAAGAGAGAGAAAGAAATGCCAATGAAAGCCATGTCCTCAAATATCTCTACACAAGAACTAGAGTTTTAATACTAGGTGGCAAATGTGGCCTAAGACTTGATGGGATGAAACCAGTAACTGAGAAATGGTCTTGAAAGGCTAATTCTTTTTCAGGACAGGACAGTAAGAAGAGGATGGAGGGTCACAGAGCATCCTATATTAAGAGATTCTCCTCAGGGAATCACAGCTACAAAGGGAATCTGGATGAAGCTTGATGGAGGCAGGAAATAGATGAGATATCATCTTCAAGGCTTCCTCTGAGGATAGAGAGAGAAAATAGGTGAAGAAATCCCAAAACAGACCACAAGCCTGGCACAGACACAGGACAGCTGTGAGGGTAGGGATCATACTATTGTAGTAAAATTAGATATAGTAAGGACAAAGGAGACTCTTACTCTTGGATCAGATTCAAAAGATGCAAGCACCAGATGGGATTAAGCAAAAATAATTACTGCTAGCATTAATATAACTTTATATTTTGCAACATACTTTATAATATACTATCTTGTTTTAGCCTCACAACAGCCTCTAATGTAGGTGCTTGCTAGTATTATTGTTTTACAGAGGAGGAAACTGAGGCAGAAAGCAGCTAAGTGACTTTCCCAGGAACACACTAATTATATATTCAATGTTAAATTCAAACTCAGATCTTTCTGCCACCATGCCCAGTGTTCTAACTATAGCATGTATGGTCTTTAACAAGAAGATTGGAGAGTATTTTGAATAAAATAAATATAATAGCTTTAGTGGAATGCAAAGTCAATGTGGTATCCCAGAAAAAACAAAATTATAGGATTCATCATTAAAAGGGTTCTGGAAAGAGAGTATAGGGTATAGTGCCTGGGAAACCATAGGTGCCTAATAAATGCTTGCTGACTGTTGACTGACCCATTATATTCTTCCCACACTGGAGGGTAAATGGAGTACTTGGTTAAATATCTATGTAAATTATATTGAGTATTGCTAGATTAAGTAAGAGCAGGGGTGTGCTGGAAGGAAGAAGCTGATTGTTAAAGCATTTACTTGGACATTAGCTGGCTACAAGTCAGGGCTTGATTATAAGTTTTGTTGATTATTTAGACTTACGAAAGTGTTGGGAAAAAATGTTACAATGCAGATTACACATGAAAATGTCTCTTGTATACATTTTCTTCTTCAGAGCGAGTTGTTGAACATTTGTTGTTTAATATCGTTGTTTTAATTAATTTATTAATTTAAAGTTGTTTTAGTAGTTCTAAATATAGCACACTCCTTATGTAGAGTCCAGAAAATAACCATCATGGTGAGCATCCATGCTTTATAATGGTTGACATAAATTAGGATGTTTATTTAGCCTGGAGAACAAAAGACTTGTGGGATATAATCACCATTTAAGGAAGGCTCCCCACCTGCCATGTTCCCCATGTTCATTGTCTAACTTGGTTCAGATTCCCGATTCCAAGGCTGCTTTTCCTGGAACCTGGAAACTTTCTCACTCTGGAGATGTCGCCATTCTAAGGTCTTCTCCAATGGCCAGTTACACTCCCCAGAATCTTCATTAATGTCATTTTTTTTTTTCATTATCTCCTCTCTCTCTCTCACCACCCTTTTAAATGACAACTTCCCTTTAGAATATAAACTTCTCAAGGGCAGGTATTTTTTTTTCTTTTTTGCTTATATTTATATTCAGCAAGATGCCTGTCACAAAGTAAGTACTTTCTTAAACACTCTCTAATCTATAAATTATATCTTCAAGTCCTCAAAAAGCTATCATTCAAACAATGATTGCGGAGAAAGGGGTAAATTACAAAGAGGCAGATTTTGTGCCAATGCTATAAATATTTACATAGATGATCTTTCTTTTTATTATTAAAAACAGATGCATAGCAGTGAAATTGCTTTGAAAAGAGTATGGACATTTTACTCATTTTCTCTGCACAATTCCAAATGGATTTCCAGACTGGTTGAACCAATTCACAGCTCCACTAACAATGTATTAGTACAGGGCAGCTAGGTGGTGTAGGCCCTGGAGTCAGAAGTACCTGAGTTCAAATCCGGCCTCAGACACTTAATAATTACCTAGCTAGCTAGGTGGCCTTGGGCAAGCCACTTAACCCCATTGCCTTACAAAAAAAAAAATGTTTTAATGTACCATTTTGCTGTAAGTCCTCTAGAAATGACTTTTCCCATCTTTTCAACATTTTTGCTAAGTAAGCATTACTTAATTACTTAGCTTAGGTTAGGAGACTAGAGGAGTCGAGGAAGGGGGTAATTTAATTTCCATTCTCCCATAGCATCAACCCAGCTATTATAAACTAAGACACTGTAGCCCAAATCTGGAGCAGTTTGACTCAGCTGTGGGTTATTTGGGCAAGCAGGCTATAAAAAGTTTTAGACTTTGGTGAGAAACTCCTGAGACTCCAGAGAACTCCTATATTTAATATTTTTAATCTCATTGCTGGGGGCTTTTTCTTACTCTGGACAACTTATCACCTTAGGAATATCTTTTTTTTAAAGAATTGTTTATCTATACCCTGGGGCTCAGAGTGATCCAATGTATCAGGTGAGGGCCTACAGACTAAGTCACTGAGGCTGAGCTAAAAGCTGCTTATTTTGATTTGCATTTTTTCTAATTATTAGTTTTTTAGAGTATTCTTTTGTATTATCTCTGGAGAATCTGCAAGTCTTCTATGGAGAACTCTTCATTTATATCCTTTCACTGCTTAACTATTGGGAAATGACTTTTTTCCTAATACAAATCTGTTGTCTCTAAATCTTAAGACATTAGGTCTTCATCATCAATATCTGCTTACAAAGAATATTTTCCCCCAAGTTTTCCCTTCTTATCTTAATCACATTAATTTTATTTTTTTGAACAGCTTCTCAAGTTAATGTAAGTGACATATCTGTTTTATTTTTTACACCAGCCTCTATCCCCGTCTAGATTTTCTCCACTATTCTCAGCTATAAAAGGTATCTAAATTGGGGTTCTTTTTTTTAAAAAAAAAAGCATGATTCTTAATATTCATTTCCTGCATCTACTTTGCATTTATTGTGGTATATGGTTTAAAGAAACTGTCTTTAAAAAAAATCTAATTTCTGACAAATTGCTTTCTCATTTTACCAGCACTTTTGGTAATCTGGAATATTTTGGAATTTATCATATAGTGAGTTGACCCAAGTTCAAATCCTGGTATGGCTATTTAACTCTCTGTGACCCTGAGTCAATTACTTAATCTGGCCCAGTCTGTTTCCTCAGATTATAGAGCTAAGCAAAGAACTCTTCCAAAAGTTAATTTAAAGAGAGCCTTCCCCCTCTCCCCAGCAAATCCCTCTTTTTTACTTCTTTTTTTTGTAGAATATCTTCTTTCCCCTAATTGGATTGTGAACTCCTGGACAGTAAGGATTGTTTTTTCCTAATATGTATCCCCAGTCCTTAACACAGGACCTGGCACCCAGTAGGTGCTTAGTAAATGTTGACTGACTGACTGACTGATCTGTAAAATAACTGTGTTGGTCTCTTGGGTCCCTTCCACTTCCATGGTTAGAATGCTGTGGTCCCTTTACAGTGTTTAGCTCTGGCTTATAATAGGCTTTTAATACATCTTTATAGGTCATTTGGTTATCTAGAATCTGCTTCAAGATCTTCAGAGGGAAGAGACCCCCTGTTCTTTGATATGCCTCATTCCAAGGGTTGAGAAATGCTACTGGCCAGTTCTTCCTTCCCTACAGCTGATGAACCCTGTGCCAATATACAACTTTCCCCAATTGGTCCAAATCCTGCCTCCCTTTAGTACACAACAACCCTTCAGACAACCCCCTCTTCATACAGTTCCCTTTCCTATGTTTCAGTAACTTATATCTATCAAAAGCTTTAGGGACTGTTATGTGTCAGGTGCTGGGGATCCAAAGACAGACTAGGAGAGAGTCCCTACTTTCAAGGAGCTTAGTTGTTTTTTTTTGGGGGGGGGGGGTTGCACACCATCACTTTCACTTTTTTCCTATGCTAGATCCATTGTGGCCATTTTTAACTGGCCATGTTCCCAGATGCTAATGGAGAGAAGGGATTTCCCTACCCCACCTAGAAAAGCCCAGGGGGTTGAAGTCCAAAGCTAGCCCCTCAACCCCACAAAAAGCCAGGAGCCTCCTTTGCTGGGTACCTCAGAGGCATATTTATAGACCAGAAAATAAGGCCGCTGAGAGCCTTCTGCAGGTGCAGCACCCCCGTGCTCTCCCCCAACGCAGGTGTTTCCACAAGACTGAATCTGCTGTGAACACGTGCTGAAGAAGCTCACCTAGCTGAGGCATGCAAGCAAGGGGCAGCATGGTGCACACTCAGTAAAAATCCAAGACTGGGAATGGCTGGAGGCCAGGAATTCAAAGCTATTGCTGAGGGACCAAAATAGCTTCCTATGAGCTTTACATTGAAGGAAAAACAAATAAGCAATTCTTAGTAGACCCCTAACCAAAATGGCCACGTGTATCTAAAAGTCCAGGAAAAAAAGTGAATGTAATAGTGCACCCTCTAACCCCTCAGGAAAAACCAGGTTCCTTGAAAGTAGGGAATATCTTATATTCTATGTCTTTGAATCCCCATGTTCCCCTCCCCCTAAAAATCAGCTCTTTCTGGTCCCAAACCATCTCATTCAAGTCCCTTCTCTCATTTAAGTCCCTTCTCTCATTTATCAACTCCAGTATATTATCAAATCAGCTATAGCACCTACTATGGGCCCCACCCTAGGTATTTCTGGGATAAAAAGAGAAAGAAGAATGTAAGCCCTGTCCAGAGCTTCTCACACATCAAGGGTGCAAGAAAAGACTGGGTTTGGGAGTCAGAGATCTGAGACCAAATCTTGGTTCCATTGGAGTAAGATCTATAAGGAATCAAAGCTATTATCTCAGAGCTAAACTTTTATCTAATCCTCTCTTTTTCTGTCTAAGAAAAAGTCACACACAGGAAGAATACTTTTCCAAGGTCACACAGATTTTTCTATCAAACCTTAAAGGCAAGTGACCACCCCATTCTAAGCTTTATTTTCCTTATCTATAAGATAAGGATTAAGTTTTGTTTATATTCCTTACCTCACATACACTGAAAGACTTGGCAATCACTTGAAGCTGCCTACCCCATTCTGGTTGAGGCAGGCTTAGACCCAAGGAATCACCATAATCTAGAACAAAGTCAGTATGTGAAGAACTCCAGTTTATATTCGATTTAGTAACCACCCAATAAGACAATGTGGCTAAGTGGGTAGAGAGTCGACCTCAAAGCCAAGAGGCTTTGTGTCTCTAGGACACATACTGGCTGCCCCTTAACCTCTCAATGTTCTAGGCCAGAGGTGACCAACCCAAACAGAAACAGAGACCACTGAACCATACCTAGGGATCTTCATGGGCACATACTGACATAGAAAACCACATATTACATTATGTATCTTTCATTTTAATTTTATTTATTTCATAAAATATTTCCCAGATATCTTTTAATCTATTTCAGGCCATACTGGGGATTATAAGCACATAGCCCATGTTTGATACCTCTGCTCTAGTCCAACTCTGCAAGACAGGAGTTTGCAGATAAAAGTGCCAATCTCTTCATACAGGAAGCTCCCTCTACTAGTTCAAGACCTCATATTCTAAATACAGTTAATTGAGTATCTTTTTAACAGACAAGAAATCGTGTTATACTAATGTCTAAGTATTTCTTAAACCTGTTTCAGATGCAACATCATAATAGTGACTGGAGTCAACATCAAAAGTAATGCAAAGAAAAAGATGTAAAATGAGAAAAACATGGCATAAAAAAAACTCAATTCAATTCATTTTAGCAAGTTACTAACAACAAAAATAGGAAATAGATGGAAGGAAAGGACATTGACACCTCTTAAAATCAATTAAGAAAGATGTTCAACCAGTGTTAATTCAGTGACATAATAAGGAAACCAAGAAATGAAAAAGGCTCCCAAGTCAGCAAACATTTGACTTAATCTGACAGGCAGAAGAAGGATATGGAAGCCAAGGACAACAGTGGGTTAGAATATAGACCAATTTTAGAGGGGAAGATGGTGGAAGATTAGCAAGCAGTATCTTGTACATGCTCTGTATATTTTCTTCCCTCTTTCTCTCAGAATGTGAGCTCCCAAAGGACACAGACTGAATTTTATTTTCTTTGTATTCCCAGCACTTAATACATGTGGCCTGGCATAAAGTGAGACTATTGATATTGGGAGAAAAGAACAAATTTAAAGAAAGCTCATCAAGAAACTCAACTAGGTAAAGTCATCTCAACGGCATTTAAGGATGAAAGCAGAAAAGATTTTTATGGAAGTATCCATATATGTGAATTTGAAATCCATAGTCTAAGATGTGCTACTACATGAGCACGTAGATGTAACAATTAAGAAGTCAAAGGTGGAGAAAAGAGCTAAACTAGATCAAGTACGTCCAACAGAAATCTAGGTAACTCCAAGAACCCAAGGAGGGAAGATGCCAAGGGAATGGACAAAATACTGGCCCTTGGGATTATCAAAGGAATAAGTGACAGAAATATCAATACTGACCAACCCACAAGGCTACTCTTACTTTATGAAATTTTTAAGAGTCTTATCTACACACACACACACCAAAAGTCTTCCTTTTACAAGGGTACTGGAAGGCTATCAAAGCAATAATCCACAACAAGGTCTTGTCCACCACACAACTGACTGAAAAGGGTTGAGAAGGCAAAATTCCCCCTTCTCACTATTGGCTGACCATAATTATGCACGAATACTTCCAAGCAAAACACACCCTTTAAAGGTTCCTCTGAAACAAAGGGTCTCCCAAGCCATGTCAAAAATCACACAAGAGTCACTGAAAGATCAGGTGTCTTGAGGATTGACTACATCAGGTTAGACAGAAAATGGGGAGAACTTTGTTTGCCAATGGTCTTCAACCCTGCCATGGGAGATGTCAAGGGAAGGATTTGTGATCAATGACCACATCTTTCAGATGTTTGTTTGTAAATGGCACTGCATTGTGTTCATCAATCCCCATTTCCTGTTTGTAACTGATACTGTATCTTGTTCTTCAATTCTGGATTCCCGTCAATGATTCCTGAAAGAGATCCAATATACATCTAGAGTTTGACCTGTCTATACAGAGAAAACCAAGTGGTTGAGGGAAGCCTCTAGTCCAGACAATAATGGACAATCTATAACTGATCCACTCTTTCACAAATCAAGTGAACACTGAGTTGGCTCCAGAATCATACAGGAAGAAAGTGGCCTGGATGATCTTTGGGAAAGTACAGTTAGCCCCAAGTCTTCCAATGTTGTGCGGCTGGACCAGGTCATGGAACATATGAACTGAACTGAACTGAAATTAAGGATGATCCAAAGCAAGATGTACAAGATGGTCACAAGCAGTGTGCAACTCTTTAAAAACAAGGAATTACTCAACAGGAATGGATAAAAGGATACATTCTTATCATCTTAGCACCTAGGATTTCGATAACGAGGATACCTAGTCCAGCCCCCTCACTTTACAAATCAGGAAACTGAGGTCCAATGAAGTGATCTGCCTGTGGTCATACAGCTAGTGACAGAGAGCACATCTGAACCACGTTTCTACAATGTGTCCAACATAGAACAGACTCTGTAATAGACCCCCAAAGATGCAGTGATGTATCTATGTCTTATATGGAGCCTGAGAAATTGTCTTTTCCATCATCTCCATGAAGGATCCATCTCCACAAAGGGTCACTGACTTGGTTTCTAGTTCTACCTACTGGGGACAAGCAGAGGAAGTTCAATCTCTTTTCCTTAAGGCATTCTTACACACATACACACACACGCCACATACACATGTCCTACTCTAGCTGTGGGCTCCAAAATCAAGCATATTAACACTCCAGAAGTGGTCTGGTGGAACCAAGGCACAGAAAAAAGAAGTCAACAACTCTGTCATGCAAGAAGCTCCAACAATGCTACTTGAAACAGCAATTCTTTTTTCTGGTTGTAATACAGCACTAGATTGGGGCTAAGCAGGTAATCCCTCAAATCTCAGATTCTTTTCATAGCTCCCTTTATTTACCACAGCCTGAACTTAGGAAGTTCAGAATTTTAACCTAAATGTAGCAGTCTGCATGGATCTTTATGACATGTCACTTAGCCTTGCTTATCACTCAAATGTCTTCAGATATCCCTCCCAAAACGATCACCTGCTAAATCAATAATCGTACTGCACACACATATGCATATATATATATATGCATGTATAAATAAACAGTTACGTATTTACATTTATATGTGTGTATACAAACGTCATTTGTATGATTTGGAATGAAGACCTAGCTGGTGTAGCTATGGATCCCTGGGGCACTGTACTAGAGAGTCCCCTTCATGCTAACACTCTCCTCATCCCAAACCACAGTACTGTACACAACTGTTCATCTTTACAAATAAGATTCCAGCAGAATCTGGAAGACAGGCTGGCAGTTAAAGCAACAAGCATTTGCTAAATATTCCTATGTTCTAGGCTTTGTGATAAAATATATGACAGAAGAATGGCAGGCCCTGCCCTCAGGAAGCTTACATTTGAGGACAAGATTCATCAAACACAAGGGAGCTAAGGCACAGTCTGGAGAGTCAGAAGCATCACTTCCAAAACTTTTGAGGAAATCTAGAGGAACTATGTCTGTAGCATTCCCCCATTCAAACAGCCCAGGAATCATCAAAAAAGTTTCTTAAATAAAAGGAAATAAGGATGGTCAGGCATGACCTATTCTCCCCTTTCACAGGTCTCTAGTCCTCCCCAACAAAGTCCCAAAATAGTTTTTATATCTTCCTTGTCCAAAAAGCCCACAGTGAAGTCCCTGATTAGTCCTCCTGGCCCATGGTACTACTCATCAAGCTGGCAAAGATGATGAACAGATGGAAAAATTCAATGTTGGAGGGGTTTCAGAAAAATAGATGTACAAATGCATTGTTAGTGGAACTGCAAGTTGTTTCAACTATTCTGGAAATCAATTTAGAATTATGCAATTATGCAAAGAAAGTGATTAAAATGTTCATATCTTTTGATAAAAAGAAAATATGAAATAAACAATGTTAAAATGTGATCATATTTCTAAAGCCCTCAGTACAGAACTAACATGGAGAAAGTCACTCTATGAACAATTCTTCTCTTTCCTGCCTTTAACACAGAAGTCCACCCTGCCTTCCTTACTTTCTGTATACACTCCAAGAAATAACTCAACAAAGTAAACAGAGTTCCAAGTTTTAAAGTGGGTCAGACACATCAGCCAGAGGAGAAGGCTTGAGCCACCAATATGGAGGACTCAGGAGATGAGTTACAAGGCCAGCTTTGCTCCCCAGTCACTTCCTCAGTTTCTCTTCCCATGTCACACAAGATCTAGAATTGGAAGGACTTTACTAAGGAGAAAACTACCACTTGGGGAATAGCAATAATAACAACAGGCATTTATATAGAGCTGTAAGATTTGCAGAGCACTTTACAAATAACTTCACATCTGATCTTCCCTGAAAGGGAGGTTCTACTGCCATTACTCATTTTATAGATGAGAAAACTGAAGCAAGCGAAGGCTTAGTGACTTGCCCAGAGTCACACAACTACTAAGTGTCTGAGGCAAGATTTGAACTCAGCACCACCCACTGGTAATGGGACTTGCCAAGGACACAGAGAAAGCAAAATACTTCCTCTGACTACACATCCATCATTTCTTCTGCAACGTGGCATTAAAAATATGTGATCATTAAGATGAAAAGAGATACCTGATTGATTTCAAAAACCTAAATTGTATACAGTCCCTGAGAGGATCTTGGATCTCAGAAGCACTCCAAATACCCCTTAATTCTGGTTGATTTGTATTTTTTAAACATTAAGCCTCATGGTTGCCTTGTTTCTGATTAGTTAAGGACTTCTCAAAAGAAAGAATGTGGATTCCATCACTGTTCTTTCTGCTTTGCTCTCTGGAAAGAGATGGAAATGCCCCATGTGGACCCTGGGTTAACCCTTTGCAGGACTTAAGAGAGAAGTAGGAGAAACACCTCCAGTCCCCACCACATGGGAATGGAGAAGAGAAACTGCTAAATCAGCTCAGGACAAGTCCTGACTGAATCCTCTTGCCATCCATGAAGCCAGCAACAGCCTCTTTGCCAAGGATTCCGCCTGCATCGGGAGCGGAATCCCCCAAGTGGCCAAGGCAGGGGGTCTGGGAAAGTCCAATAGGAACACCATGTCACTAATGACAGCCCTAGGAGTGACTTCAGAGCCCCAAGGATGCGGTCTGGTGACTAAAATGTTCATATCTCTTAATAAAAAAATATAAAAACTATTTTGGGACTTTGGTAGGGAGTGCTAGAGACCTCAGGGCACAACCAAAAATCCAGCAGGGACAACCAGACTAATAGATGAGAAGAGAGAGAAGCAGGGAACTACAGGTCCTGGAATTAGAGGTCTGCTTTGCTCTTTATTCCCTTGGACCTCCCTTCCTCCAGTCCTAATGTGGTCCTGCATCAACATAGGAGCTGGGATAAGATCCTCCCACAGCAGGGATCTCTCTCCACAGCATCCCTAAAAGATTAGGGTGATCTGCAACTTTGAGGTACCACCTCATCCCTATCAGATTGGCAGAAAAGGAAAATGATCAATATTGGAGGGGATGTGGGAAAACTGGAAGTCTAATGCACTGATAGGAGAGTTGTGAACTGATCCAACCAATCTAGAGGGCAATTTGGAAGTAACCCCAAAGGGCTATAAAATTGTGTATATGCTCCTTGATCCTACAATATCACGATTGGGTCTGTATTTCAAGGAGATCAAAAAAGGGGAGAAAGACCCATGTGTACAAAAATATTTCTAGCAGCTCTTTTCGTAGTGGCAAAGAACTGGAAACTGAGGAAATGCCCATCAATTATGGAATGGCTGGACAAGTTGTGCTATATGAATGTGATGGAGGACTGTTGTTTTGTAAGAAATCATGAGCAGCCAGACTTTGGGAAAGCCTGGAAAGACTTGCACAACTGATGCTGAGTGAAGTGAGCAGAAAAGGAGAACACTGTGGAGAGCAACAGTAATAACAACATTGTGAGATGATCTCTTTAAATCACTCTTTAAAACTTCTTTTATGTTGTTCTTTCTCTCTTGTGATCTTCCCCCCGCCTTAGTTCTAATGTTTTTTTCACAACATGCCTAATAAAGAAATATGTAAAACATGTACAACCTATATCAGATAGTTTGCTACCAAGGGAAGGGGGAGGTAAGGGAAGATGGTAGAAAAATGTGGAACTAAAAAGCTTGCAAAAGTTAAACTACAAAAACTACATTTACATATAATTAGAAAAAATAAAAAAGAAAGGGGAAAAAAAGAAATCATGAGCAGACAGATTTCAGAAAAACCTGGAAAGATTTACAGGGAAAGGGTCTTCCTCAAGACAGGCTGCTGGCCCAAGACTAGCCTCACCCAGCTACCAACTGGACACATGGGAAAGGGAGGAAAGGGCTGGAGACACACAAGGTGGCTCAGAGGACAGGCTGGGGAATTGAGGCAGGGGGCAGTTTTTTGAGGGTCTTCACAGGGTCAGAGAATTCTGTCAGAGTTCTTAACCTTACCTTTCTAAAAACATTTCTATAACTGCCATTCAAAGTAACTGGTGCCCTTTGCACTACTACGTATTTTATTTTGTTCATTTAAAAGCAGGATTTTCAAGAAGAAGCTAGACTTCACCAGATTGACTTCCAAGGGTTCTGGGCAGAGAAGGTAGAGGTTCCCTATACTACACCACACTGACTGCAATCAGTCCTGTCTCCTTGTTTTACTATTGAAAAAAATGGAGGCACGGAAAATTTGAGAGGCAATTAGCAGATCCCAAAGTCCTCCTCCACTGCTCCCAACATTCTGGGTCCCCGAGCCAATGAAGAGGACAGGAGAACTACAAAAACAGACATCTCTGGTTCATGGTCCTTGGAAAATGAAGACCCCGAATAAAGCAGGGAGCAGGATGCTTCTCAAAGTCTTCTGCAATGAGCCCCACCCTCCTGGGCTGGCACTGCCCAGCCCGGCCCACCTGAAGCAGAAGTCTAACTATGGCTTAAGATCTAGGCCCTGGGGACAACAGAAACAGAAGACATCACCTCCTGTGCCCCTGAGGAACAAGGTTCAGAGCCTCCTCCCCTCCCTCAAAAGGCAAAAGACAAAGGCACTCCAGCTGCAGCCATCCTCAGGGAGGAGGGTTTGAACATCATCCTTAAAATCATTGGGGATCTCCAATTGGAATTTTCCAGGAAAACCTGATTTCACCAGAGGACTCTCCACCCATCTACTAGAAGCCTTCCCTGGCTCTGCCACTAAAAGGTCCAATTCTTGAATCTCTGGGGCCCAAAGCACCAGCCACACTTGGGAAAATCTACGTGACTCGATGACAAAGGATAAAACCACACTTTATTTAATGCTTGTCCCATTCCTAGAAATTGTTCCCTTTCAGTTCTCCTGCACATCCAGTGATGCATTTTTGAAAAGAAATGAAAGAAAGAAACAAAGAAAGCTAATGGTGTATCACCTGAATGGGCTCAAGTTTCATTTAGATGACAAAAAAAAAAAACAACTCAGTCCTTGAAAGCCAAAGGGAAGCAGTGATGGGGAGGAAGAGATGGGATGGTCCTAGGCAGGAGGCAAACATCCCACCGTGAATTGTCTCAGAAAACACAATGACCTAGAAACACTACACCAGGATCACCAAACGCCTGGTTATATCACTGTCCTAGGAAGCACCAAAGGGAGAGCAGTGATGTCCAGGACAGTCACAAAGATCCTTCTGGCAAGCTGTGAAAACAGAGAAGTATGACCGCTCACCTCTCTCTCCAAAAAAATCTAAGAAAGGCAGAAAAATGAGACTAGAATAACAAGTCAAAACCCCAGTCTCCACAAAACCTCCTTTTTTCCTCCAATGATCCCCAACCCATGCACCCAATCAGTTGCCATCTTTCCCATAGGAGCCCTTTCCCTTCTTGCTCATTCCCCCAGGGTCACTCTCATCTCTAGACCAGACCCCTGGCCTCTCTCACACACTCATTAATAGCCCCTAACTTGGTCTCCAATTTATCCACCACCCAGCTGACAAAGTAATATTGCTAAAAAGCATAACTACAGTTCTCCCCTTCTCAAGAACCTCCATCTTGCATCTATGACCAAAAAAAAAAAAAAAACCCAAAAAACAGTCTCCTGGTTTGAGTGGGTGAGGAGAGAGAATGTGTTCATAAATAAGAGGGTTAAGAGAGGAGCCATTGGGGCGGCTAGGTGGTACAGTGGATAAAGCACAGGCCCTGGAGTCAGGAGTACCTGGGTTCAAATCCGAGCTCAGACAGTTAATAATGACCTAGCTGTGTGGCCTTGGGCAAGCCACTTAACCCCATTTGCCTTGCAAAATCCTTAAAAAAAAAAAAAAAGAGGAGCCATGGCAAGGTCAAAGATGAGTTCCTGACAGCATCCACAGTCCTTGGGAACCCACCTGGAGAGCAAAAGAAGTCTAGACACACTAAGTCTCAAAGTGAGAAAGTTCACAGGGCAACACAGGCCCAGCCTTTGAATATCTGAGGGCAGATATGGGGCACAGCTTCTTGTTCAGTCACCCCTGTGTCCAACTCTTCATACCCCCATTTGGGGTTTTCTTGGCAAAGATAGTAGCATGGTTTGCCATTTCCTTCTCCAATTCATTTTTACAGATGAGGAAAGTAAGGCAGACTGAGTGAAGTAACTTGCCTGGGGTCATACAGCATGTCAGTGTCTGAGGCTGGATTTAAAGTTGGAAAATGAATTCTCCTGACTTCAGGCTTGGGGCTCTGTCCCTGCCTGGTCTATATTAAGCATCTACTTAATCAATGATTGTTGATTGACTGGGCCTCAATTTTCCCTTCTGTAAAGGAGGGACTCCATTGACAGTTTCTCAAGTCCTCTGACAATTTAGTATTTAGTTCCATTCCATGAGCCCTAAATCTATTCTACGATCCAAAGCACCCAGATATCCCAAATATCACACACATAGACAATTTGACTGAGGTCTTTGTCAGACCCCAGGCAGTCTATGCCGATCATCTCCTTCCACCCATGTCCTCCATCTCCACCATCCTCCCTTAAGGACACCTTCTCTGGCTCCTAGCCACCTAATTATCCAATCCCCAGCCTCCTCAGTTCAAGCTTGGGTTGCTCTATCTCACCTTGCTGAGGACCTTTGGGTGCATCTTCCTAATGTTTAGGAATTGAGAGAGGGAGAATTTCCCCAATCAAAGCAGAAATGCAAATGTGCAAAGAGACAGAAGATGGGCCAGCAGATCAACTGCCTGCTCCTCCCCACACCATCCTGGATTCAGGTCAGAGGTCAGAACAGTCAGTTCAGGAGAAAGGAAATCACACCGAACCAACTGCGAGGTTTGAGAATGGGCAGGCATAAGCACTTTTAAGAAGAGATTAATAACAAGGGGTGGGGGAGGGAAGAGAAGGGGAGACAGGGTCCAGATTGCATCCTTCTTGCTGAGAATACACTGTGAATAAAGGGATGATGCAGAGGTGGGGGGGGGGGGGTCCCACAGGAGAGCCCTCCCCTAGGCAACCAAGACCCATGAGTGTGTGAATCTGATTATCTTCAAAACATGTCTAAGGAGACGTGCCCGAGTGGGGTGGGGAGGAGGAGGGAGAAGGGCCTGCCTGGCTAATAGCAACATGAATAATTCACAATTATATACCACTTACAGTTCCTCCAGTTCAATCAGAGCAGAAGAAACCAGTCTGGAGAGGTACAAAGACACTGGATCTGAGATGAGAAGGCCAGAGCCTCAACACCAGCTCTACCTCAGTTTCCTCATCTGTAAAATCAGGGGGCTAGGCTCAATCGATCAATCAATCAACTGATCTCTAAAGACCAGTTCAGTTCAACAGATGGTGCTAGGAGAGGTCTCCTACAGAGCCACAAATGATCAATATTCCCTCCTTCCAGCTTCTACTCAGCTAGGAGCCAACAAGTCTGTCTAGTTGTCTCATAGAGGCAACTCGATGATACAGGGATTAAAAAGTGGAGTTCAACTGATTCTTAGAGATTCCTGACCTTGGTGAACCTGTCTGCCTCAGTTTCCCCATCTGTATAATAAAAAGAATGATAGCACCTCCCTCCCAGGGTTATTATGACACCTAAACGAGATAATAATAATATCTGCTAGATAACAATCATTATTATTATTATTATTATTATTAGTAGTAGTAGTAGTAGTAGTAGTAGTAGTAGTAGTAGTAGAAAAGAAGGAATGGTCCTGAAGGAAGAAATGAAAAGCATTTTACTGCTTCCTCCAAGGGCTTTAAGCTAAGGATAGGATACTAATTTACAAAGGAAACCAGTCCTGCCCTTAGGGAACTTCCACACCTATCCAAGGAAAGACAGCCCCTCCCAACCCTTCATCCTTTCCACTCTGGGAACTAGAAGGTGGGCCCCATGGAATCTAAGGGGTCTCCAGGCCAGCCTGTGCCAAAGACAGGGTTGCTTCTGGTCAGCTTGGGGCACAGCCCAAGGGAAGAGTTGTCACTGGAGGGGCAGGGAAGAAAATTGGGAGGAAAAAAGGTCATTCCTGGTGTTGGATCAGCCTGGGCTCCATAGAAGGGAAATGTCAAACAGCTAATTAGTGCTACCAACTCAGGAACTAGAATCTGCTTAAATCAAGCCATTAATGAAGGTTGCTATTCTAATTCTAGGCTGGCCCTTGTTTCTTATATGGGATTAAAATGATAGTCCTACACCCAGCTCTTATGATACACAGGCAACCTCCTTGCCCTTGTAAACTAGAGCCCCAGACCAGATGATATCATCCCCCAGCAGATTTATGCAATGAAGCACTTTACAAATATGATCTCATCTGATCCTCTGGGAGGTAGGGGCTATTCTTTTACAGAAGAGGAAACTGAGGCAGGCTGAGGTAAAGGACCTTGCCCAAGGTTCACAACTGCCTGAGGCTGGATTTGAACTCAGGGTTTCCTGACTCCAGGATTAACCCTCTTATCAGATGTTGCTATTACTGTTGCTGCTGCTGCTGCTGATGATATTTCCCTTCTAAGGAGCTCAAATCAATTATTTATCCTTCATTTTCAAAGAAGACCATGATATCAGGGAGGTGATACCATGACATGTGAACTGGATTTGAGAGAGGGTGCTGTGCTAAGTCATCAGCCTCACTTTCTCTTTAGAGCCATCTGGGTCCAGTGGCCAGATATGAATCAGGATGACTGGAGATGGTCCTGGATGTGAGAAGATTGGGGTTAAGTGACTTGCCCAAGGTCACACAGCTAGTAAGGGTCAAGGATCTGAGTCTGGATTCAAGCTCCTGTCCTGACTCCAAGGCCAGGGCTCTATCCACTGTGCCACTGAGCTGCCTTCTGCTCACTGCACCACCAATTACACAAGGGATGATGGGATACACAGAAGGGTGGGAGCCCCGCAGAGGTCAATATCATGGCTAGAATAAGAAAAGGGAAAATGAAGACCTATGAAAGGCTAGAAGCAGGAAAACAAATGATTTATTTGAATTTTGCAACTAACTAGCCCAGTATCTTTGGACAAGTCCCCAAATCTCTCTGGGGATGGACACAACAGCTATGTCTAAGCACTGAAGGGTTGTTACATGGAGGAGGAACTGGTTTTGCTCTGGTGGGAGTGACAATGAGGCTGGACATCATCCAGCAAAACCTTCCTAGAGGTGAGCGCCAACCCAAAGTAGAAGGGGCTGCCTGGGATCTCTGTCCTTGGTAGTTCTGAAGAGGCCAATAACCACTTATCACAGATGCTTTGGTAGAATGTTCTCTATCAGTATGGGTTGAATCAACTGCCAATTCTCTATGCTGCAGGAGGGAGGCAAGACTGGATGGCAAAAATGAATACAGGCTAGACTTGGAGTCAGGAAGTCCTGGGTTAGTATCCTGCCTCAGAGAACCTTGACTGAGCTTCTATTTCCTCATCTGCAGAAGAGGTCAATAAAAGGGGCAAATCACATGGTTGTTGTGAGTCAACAGCTTTGTAATCACTGTTAACTTTAGTTTCAGTCTTATAAAAAGAAGAGAAAAATAATGACATGAGGGGTAGGGGAGTCAAAGAATTTCGTCTTGGGAGACGAAGGTGAGATTTGAGATCCAAGGGTGAGAACATGAAGAACAGGATATCAGACCTAAAAGCAGGAAGGAGCCTTGGAGGCTAGTAAAAGAAGCAACTTTTTTAACAGAAATGGAAACTGAGCCCAGAGATGGAAGAGGCCTCCCTACTACTTAGGGTCCAATCAATGGGGCAGGGAACAAAGATACAGTGGATGTGGGTTCAGATCCAAGATCTTCCATTTCTGGAGAATATGATGGTTAAGTTGAAGGGGAAAAGGAGAGGAATTAAAAAGGAAGAGGAAGTGAAGGGAAAAACAGGGAAGGGAAGGAAAGAAAGGGAGAGAGGGAGGAATGAGAGCGACTGAGGGAAGAAAAAAAGAAAAGAGAAGGGGGAAGAAGGGGAGAGAGGAAAAGAAAAAAGTCAAAAAAGAGAGGGGAGGAAAGAAGAAAGGAAAGGAGGGAGGGAAGATGGAAAAAAAAAAGGTTGGGTAAGAGAAAGGGGAAAATGAAGAGACAACCAAGGGAGATTGGCTAGGGACTGTAGCATATTCTTTAAATTGCTGCTTTCAAAAGACTGACCAGAGTCCTATGGTTGGTTGAGAGTTCCTGGGGCTCTGGAATAGTCTTTAGACCTGAAAGAGGCAAGGAAGCCCATATTAAGAGAATTTAGGACTTCTCCCTAGTTCGTTAATGCAACCCGCTCATTTTACAGAAGTGTAAACTGAGACCCAGAGAAGGGAAGTGACTAGCCCAAAGACAAAGTTAATAAGGAACAAGTCAAGGTCTTCTGACTCTAAATTCATATATTTTCACAGCCTAAAAAATGAACAAGAAAAAAAGAGACTCCCTCAGCACCCCCTTTCAGCTCCTGGAATCTGTGTGCTATCACTTCTCCAAACTTGTACAAAGCCCATAAATTGGGGAAAAAGACAGCTCTAGTTTCTGTGGGGCTTTACAGCTCACAATTTGTCACCTGTCAACACAGAGAGCTTATTATAGGCAAAGAAAATCCAATAATGTGACTGGGATTTCTAAAACCCCTCAGCTCCAGCAGCACCCGGCTCAAAGCTTCATCTGCTTCTCTCTCCCAAATAAAAACTACAGTACTTGAAGGCAGGTGCTCTGGCCCCTGCTCATACCCAGACACTCACTCTTAGGAAGGGTCTTTGGGCTTTTTCTCGGTTTCCCACTTAATCTATGTTAAGACCATGCTTCACAGACATGATCACTCAAAAAAACAATCATTATTTAAGCCCCTACTAAGTGCTAAAGAAACAAAAATAAGAAGGTTCCAATCTACTAGAGAAGACAGAATGTACACAAGTAAGCATTTACAGAACAGCCATGCAAGGTAAATGGGGTTGGAGCAAGGGTCCCCACAGCCTGGGAGAAGAAAAAGAACTGGAAAAAAGACTTCAAGCATACTTCCAACAGAAACTTGTCAATGGCCACATACAGAATTTAATATTTATTTATTACTACAAATTAACCCATATTACCAACGAAGATGTCATGAGTCAAGTTTTAAAACAAAGGTTAGGCAAAAATAATGATGTTTGTAAGTTCCAAGTTTAAACTTTAGTAGAGGGAATAGACAAATGGCTGGTTCAAAGGCTCAGAGGTAGGAGATGGAAGGGTCATGTGAGAGCAATAACAAAAAAAGTTCAGTATGCCTGAACCCCAGAGTACAGGATAAGAAAGGGACATATAATCAAGCTAGGTAGACCTAGGTTATGAAAGGGTTTAAAAGCCAAAGAGAAGAGTTCATTTTATTCTAGAGGCAATAGGGAGCCATAGCATTTTACTGGGGAGAGAGGTGGTGATGGCTTTCAGATCTATGCATTAGGAAAAATCCCTTTGATGGACTGACTTGGGAAGAGATACCAAGTATGTGTCTAGGATGAACACAGTTTATGGGTTATTCCTCCTGTTAAAACATGAACTTCCTAAAGTAAGGGTCTGAATTTTGCCTTTCTTTGCATCCCCAGGGACCACCACTGTGCCTTGCAATAATAGGTGTTTAATAAATAAGTATTAACTGAGGCAGGGAGATGAGGCACCGAAGAAGATGCACATTTTTTGCATATGGCCAAGGAGAGAATTTGTTTTCCTTAACTGTGTGTAGTTGTTAGAAGAGCTGTTTGTCTTTTTTTTTTTCTGGTGGGAATGGGAGAGAGAAAAAATGCTTGTTGGTTTTTTGTTGTGATTAAAAAGTCAAATAGGCTGTTGGAATAGTCCAACTAAATTGGCATCCATGCAAAAGGAAAGAAGGGGGCAGGGATTTGGGAGGGACAGGTAACAAACAGCAAGATGTGGAGAATGACATTTGTCACTGTTGTTCAGTCATGACTTCACTGACTTCAGGTGGGCTTTTCTTGGCAAACATACTGGCATGGTTTGCTAATTCCATCTCCAACATATTTCACAGATGAAGAAACTGAGGACAACAGGGTGAAGTGACTTGCCCAGGGTCACCCAGTTAGTAAGTGTCTAAGGCTGGATTTGAACTCTTGTCGTCCTGTTTCCTGGGCACGCCCAGAGTTCCATAATGTATTTGACACGCTCACAGACATACCTCAAATGAGTGACATCCTCTGCCTTACATATATGCAATCCAACTCTACTACACCTTCTACAAGAAGCCTCCACCAGGGTGTTCCTACCGATCCAGTCTCTAGATGGTTTGGGCCTAGATCTAGCTGCAAGTTGTCTCCCCCATCAAATCTCAGGCTTTGGGAGGAGGTGTGAACCTGGAGTGAACCCCCCTCCTCAGGGGAAAGGACAGGGCCTGGCCCATGGCAGGTCCTTCATAAATGCTTACTGAGTTATGGTAGATGGCTAATAATTGTTTATTGCTTGCCCTGCTTCATGTCTGTCTCCAGTATTTGCCACAGGACCCTGGCACAAATGTTTATGGATTGATACAAGTCCCTTACCTCCACAAGTCTAGAATAGTGGGTGAGAAGTCCAAAAATGAGCCCCTTCCCAGCTGGGAGGGCCACCAGGCATCTCTCAGTTTCCTCTCCTATAAAACTGTGGGATGGTGACAAGGAATCACAGGTGCAATTTTATTTTTGTGATTTGTGATTAGGGCATCAAGGTGGTGTAGTAGGTAGTGCCAGCCCTAGAGTCAGGAGGGTCTGAGTTCAATCAAATTCAGCTTCAGGACACTTAGTAGCTGTGTGGCCTTGGGCAAGTCACTTAACCCTGACCACCCTGCATCCAAGACCATCACCAGTCATCTGATTCATATCTGGCTCTGGAGGAGAAAGTGAGGCTGGTTACTTAGCACAGCCCCCCTCTGAAATCCAATTCATGAGCCTGTCATGGTGTCACCACCCTGATGTCATGGTCTTCTTCCATATTGAATGACAAAGTCATCACATCATCCCAAGTTTCTACTCAACCTGCCCCATATCCTGAGCATTAGCTAATTTTCCACCTGAGGAGATGAGACATAGGCAACAAGTGGGGTTCCAGGGCAAAGAGGCAGGAAGTGGACAAATGAACTCGGGTCTAAGGAAGAAGGGGGCCTGGCACCAAACCCAAGAAGGTTCTGGATCGACACTAAAATGTTTAGGCTGGATTTGAAAAATGGAGTGACAGTTGTGCCCAACATTAAGTAATTAAAGCACCAATTCACTAGCATTTATAAAATGCCAACTGTGTGTTCAATAGGGGACAGACAAGTGAGAAGCAATTATTAAGTACCTACTGTGTCAGACAATAAGCATTTAAGTGTCTTCTACATGTGGCAGCCACTGAAGAAAGTAAGAAGCAGAGCAAGTAATAAACAATTATTAAGCACCTACTGTATTGGTCAGTCAGCATTTAGTAAACACCTACTACGTGCCAGTCAGTGCACTAAATGCAAAATCAGAAAGCAAGTTTAGAATGACCATTCAGGGAGATTCTGACAACAGGAAGGGAAATAATCCTAATAACATTAGTAACAATAATAGTAGCTGGCACTTGTATAAGGCTTGCGGGTTTGACGAGCACGTTGCATCCATTATTTCACGGGAACCTCATCACGAGCCTGGGAATGTTATAATTCCCTCTTTGTAGATGACAAAACTAAGACTCCCTGAAGTTAAGTGACTTGCCCAGGTTCACACCACAAATAGTGTTCTCATGACTTGAGTACACGCCAAGGGAGCCCCCAATCTGCCTCAAAGACAGGTGGTGGAGTGGGAACCATCTTAGATCTGAAGCTCTGAGTTCAAATCCTAGCCTCCTCACTCCCTAGCTGCAAGACCTTGGATAGGTAGATTTTTGATGGGGGGAAGGGGGTGGGGCTTCAGCTATAAATCCATGAGTCAATTTTCCTTCTTCCTCTTTCCCCATAGGCCCCCACTAAAACTTTTATCTTTGCCAGAAAATCTGGGCTGAAGACCCACATAATGTAGAGCTGCCGCTGGCCAGATAAACTCACTTCAAATGCCTTGAGCCCTTGGAGAGCATGATTGTCTGTACTTGGAAAAAAATAGCTTATTAATAGCCCAGAGCTTGGCTGCGCCCTCTTTTGTCCCTCGCCACGGCTGGGGCCACCCAGCTCTCGCCAGCCCGGGACCGGGCAGGGAACGGGGCCTGATGCCCCTGCCACCCAGCTCTCAAGGTCTGCGCCCCTGCCATCCTCTGGCACCCGGGCTCCCGGCACTGGCACTGCAGGATCAAGGGGGGCAGGGCAGCCTCTCTGCACGGGGAGGGGGCTTTCCACTCTGCCTCACAGCCAGGCCCAGACTGGCACCTGCCCTCGAGGGGCTGCCAGTCCACCCCGGGGTGCCAGTGCGGAGGAATGAGAGCAGGCGGGGGAGGGGAACCTCTGGAGACTGTCGCCCCCCCCCGCGTCACCCCAACCTCCCACGGCCCCCCGTGCCCCCGGGATGTTCTCGAGCTTGCTCCCTCCCCCACACGCGTGGTGCCAGGGCGGGGGGCCGCCCCACCCTTCCCTGCAGTTAGGGAGGCAGATCGCCCCCCCCCCCGCTTTGTGGCGCCGGAGAGGACCCCCAAACCACGGGCCCTCCGGGGGGGCGGGGCCCCTCGACGCCCCCCGCGGCGACACCCCACCCCGTCGACGGGGCGGAGGGCGAGGCCGCGGGGGGCCGCGGAGGCGCCGTCGGGGGCCGCGCCATTACCTGCTTCTTCAGGCCCATGCTGTCGGGGCGGGGCGGCGGGGCCGGCCGGGGTCGGGGCCGGGGTCGGGGCCGGGCCCGGGGCGGGTCGGGGCCGGGGCGGCGCGGCGGGGTCGGGCCGGGGCGGCGCGCCAGGCCCAGCCCATGGAACGTTCCCGGGAGCCGGGCGCGTGCGGCGGCGGGACGCGACGTTCCGGAGGCGCCGCCGCTCCCCGCCCCCTCGGGGCACGTGGCGCCCCTCCCCCCGCGCCTCGCACGTGCCGCCCCCCGGCGGGTCACGTGGCACCCCTCCCCCCGCGCCGGGCCCGGAGGCCCGCGGAGGGAGCGGCCCCGACGGCGCGCGCCTCGGCCCCGCCCGAAAAGCCCGGATGGAGGCGGCCGGGCCCCGCCCCCGCCCCCGGGCCCCCGGGGCCCCCGCGTCCGGAGGAGGCGCGGGGAGGCCGCGGGGCTCCGGGGGCCCCCGCCGCCCGCCGGGCCCAGTTACGCCCCGCGGGGACCCCGGCCCCTGTGGCCCGGCGCAGGGCCCCCTTCCTTCCAGGGCTCTTTTCTAGCGTAGAGGACCTGAGTTCAAGTGCGGCCTCAGACACTGAATGACCTCGCAGAGTGGCCTTGCAAAAAAACCAAACAAAAGTCTTTCCTGACCGGTCGCCCCCCCCCCCCCAGCACTGGCCACCCCCCAGGACCATCACTCACATTTTCCCATGCTCTCCCTCTTGGGGGGCTTGGGGGGCTGGGCCCCTGATTGAAATTGGGCCTGGCCTTCGTCTAACCCGAAGCTTCTCAGGCATCTGGATGATGAAGTGGATAGAGGACCAGACCTGCAGTCCGGACTCAGATGCTTTCGGCCGGGTGACCCTGGACAAGTCACTGCCCCCTGCCTGCCTCAGTTTCCTCATCTGTAAAATGAGCTGGAGAAGGACATGGCCAGCCACTCCAGAATCCTGGCCAAGAAAGCTCCAAATGGGGTCAACAATGAGACAGCAAAAATCCAGCCCCTAAAACTTAAATTTCCTTCCTCTAAAATGAGAATGAATTGAGTGGTCCCAAGTCTCTTCTAGCGCTGAATCTAAAACCCTGTGTCCTCTTCCTTTGCCTTTTCTCCTTTCTCCTTTTCGGCCTCTTCTCCTTCCACTTCCTCCCTTCTCCCTTTTCTCTTCTTTCTTCATTCCTTTCTCTTCCTCCCTTTTCTTCTCTTCTCCTTTCTTGTCTTCCTCCTTTTTTCTTCCTCCTCTTCCTCTTCTCTCATTTGACAGATGAAAAGTACTGCTTAAACCTGCCAGGTCATTCAGTTACTCTTGTCATCTTTTGAATTGTAGGCCCCTCAAAATGTCATCTTTTCCTTGTACAGACATTTTAGAAAACCTTTGCCCGTAGAACAGGGGTTGGCAGACGATTCAATGGAAACACTCCAATCTCCAAATACATATACATGTGTATATATATCTTACTTTTTTATTATCTATATATAGAATATGTTCCTCCTTTTAACATAGATGATAAATGTTTGCCCAATTGAAGTAAATTATCTCCTTGAACAGAAACAATAAAAGCTGACCTTTCTCCATCCCTTTAGAGTTACCAATTGTCTTCCATACACCATCTCATCTGATGTAAATGGCAACTCTTTAAAGTAAGCACCACATATTAGGATCCCCAATCACTCAACCAACAAGCATTTCCTAATTGCTTACTGTGCATTAAGCCCTGGAAATAGAGAAGGAAGATGAAGAGTTCCTGTCCTTATTCCATTTAGTAAATGTTAAAGATAGTATCTGAACCCACATCTACCTGACTCCAAGTCCCACTCTCTTACAACCGAGGGTCCAGGCTCCATCTCTGCCATCCTGAATCCTCTCCACAAAGAACCCACATATTCGGATTGCAGTGACTAGGAAAGGGAGGACAGAAAAAGAGCCTGAGTTTTCTTATTGACTTGAATCTAAGGGTGGATTTTTCAAGCAAAGGGAAAAAGCTTCAGATGACAATAGATGTCAAAATCACCCTTATGTCTTTTGTCAATAATAATAGATATTTGCCAGGCACTTTCAAAGTTTTCCAAGTCTTATTATTTCATTGGAGGCTTACAACCCTGTGAAGTGAGCACCACGGGTATTATTGTCCCCATTTTACGGAGTCTATAAAACAAAACATCATGGGGGAATGAATAGACTTGCCTAAGTCACTAAGCTAGAAAGTACCAAATACAGCATTTGAATCCCCTGGTTTTCCTAATCCTAAATCTCTTCCATTATCCACTGAGGAGCACTTCCTCTTTTGTTAGTCTGCCCCTTCTGAGGGTTTTTGAACCAACAGAAAGTGGTCTGCATATAAAGCAAGCACCCACTGCTCACAATCACTATGGCTTCTTTGATGGCTAATGCTGGTCCCCAACTTCCCTCCTGCTGACTTCTGAGAAGCAGCACTGAGTATGGGAAGGGGCTTTGGATTTGGATTCAGAAGACCCGAGTCTGAACCACCAGCTGGGGCAACCTGAGCAAATCCCTCTCCCTCTTCTGGGCCTCCACTTTCTCTTTTGTAGCATCTCAAGCCCCTTTGACTCCAGATCTTTGAAACTTGCATTTCAAACCTTCCTCTGTTTTGCCTAGAAAATATCAGAAATAGCCAAAATATTCCTGAAGATTGAGACATTGGAAGAACTTGGGAAAATTTAAGAGTTATCTAAATTAAGACATAGTTTAGAAAGTTCAAGTTTTTTGGAGGAAAAAGGTCCTAACCAAAGAAATAAACAGGATTTTTAGGAGATTCGTATTTTTAAAGACTACGGAATTTAAAAAAAAGGAATTGCTTTCATGATTTAACTCCAGTTATTCATACTGAAAAAGTTTACTTCTGGCAGTTAGAAACATCTTTCTTTCAAATAATATTGTAGGGAGAAGGTTGTTTCTATGGGGAAACTGATTGAGATTCAGAATCCTGAGGATTAGCATTGGGGTTTACCAGTAAGTAGCTTGTGGGACCTGGCAAGCAAGCCCCTTCCTTCTCTGAACCCTAGTCTCCCTCTCTGAAAAAAAAAGAATGAAGTGAGATCATCTCCAAGGTCTCCCAAAATTCAACATTATTCCAAGATCTATGTTTAATGACCTATTCTACCTTTGACATTCTCTGCTCTAAGTCCAAGGTTTACCTCCCAACTCTTAACACTCTCTATTCTGAGGTCCTCTCCCAATGTTAGAGTGTTCTGTTCTAAGGTCTAACATTCTATATTCTAAAGTCCCTCAAAGTTCTGATATCCCCAGGACTATGCCCCCCCAACTTTGACACCCCCTGATCTATGGTCCCTCCCAGTTCTGACATTCCATGTTAAAAGATCTCTTCCAGCTCAGACAGTCCATGTTCTAAGATCTTTTTACAAATTTCACATTCTTTTTTTTTTTTTTACTATGAGTATTCATATAACAAAAAATCAAAGTGAAGCTGTGACAAGAGTTAGGTCTGACCAAGTTAGCTTCCACTCAGTAAACTCCAAGTGCCTCCATATTACCTACAGTTTCAAATATAAATTCCATTGGAAACTCAAAGTCCTTCCTGTAAGAATTATACAAGCTGATGACAAGAAAAGGGAGCAGAACATTATACACATTAACAACAACATTATGAGATGATCAACTATGTGGGATACAGCTCCTCCCAGCAGTTCAGACAGCTAAGACCCTGAGAGACCTGTTACGGACAATGCCATCCACATACAGACAAAAAACAAACAAACAAACAAAAACCCCACAGAATCTGAATAAATGCTATTTTTACTTTTTAAAAATTTTTCTTATGTTTTTCCTTCCTATCCCATAGTTATCTTTCTTTTCCCTTAGTCTAATTCCTCATACACAAAATGACTAATATGTAAACGTGTTCAACACAAATGTACATTACCAAGTTCAACAGACTGTTCACTGCTAAGGGCATGGGAAGAAAGGGTTGAAGAAAATTGTGTAACTTATAAATATGCAAATGAATGAATGTTAAAATACTTTCATATCATGTAATTGGAAAAATAAAATATTAATCAAAGACCTTCCTAACCTGGCCCCCTACCACCATTCAAGTTTTCTTATGCCTTCCTTTTTCATTCTCAGTGATTCAGTGATACCAGCCTCCTTCTTCCCCCAGAATAACACTATCTCCTGACTCTCAGCGTTTTCATTGACTGTTTCCCAAACCTGAATTCTTTCCCTCCTCATTGGCACCTCTGATTCCCCAGCTTCCTCCAGGTTCCAGCTAAAATCCTACTTTCTGCAAGTAATGTCTAGTGCTTCCCCTGAGATTCTCAGCAATTTATTCTTGTCTATTCTGGTTGTTTGCATGCTGTGTCCCCCATGGATTGTGAGCTCCTTTAAAGGCAGGGACTGGCCTTGACCAAGTCTGTAGTACAACATGTGTAGAATAGGTGCCTTAGTATCTGTTTCCCAGCTTATGAATTCTTTTACTAGTTACTCTTCTCTCACGAGTCTCTTCTCTGCAAACCCTGCTAGTACTTCCCCAGCCCTGCCTGCACTCCCTCAGAAGAAAGACAGCTGTCACATTTGGGGGGTCCATTGACAGTGCCTTTCATTGACCCTCTGTGAGTCTTCTTGAAGTTTATATATATGGTTTCCTAACAATTGTCACAAAGTCCACACCAAGTTGAATGTATTTCTGTTTCCTAAGTCTTGTTGGACCTGTGCAACCATAGCAGATTTGAAAGGGAACCGTCTGGTCCCACTGATACCCTGACAAATGAATCCCTCCTGTCATGATCCCCATGAATGGTCATCCAGTGTTAGCTTGAAGCCTCCCAGTGAGTCCTTTCTGCTTTTAGACAATATGCATGTTGGGTAAAATTTCTCTTGGTTTCAAGCCTGCAACTGCCTCTTCAAATTGCCTATTTCTAACCATAGTCTAAGGATTGGGAATGTGGTGTGCCAAGGTATGACTTGGGAAAAGTCATAGAAGATCCTAGAGATAAAGTGGGGTGGGTCCTTTTAGGCTACCTAGTCCACCCTCCTTGTTTTACAGGTAGACCATGAGAGATGAAGTTACCCTCCAGGGCTCCTTCCAATTTCCCCAAATAGACCCAGCATCCTTGTAAGAGAAGATGCCTGTCTTTGGCCCCAGATCATCTGGGATCACAGGCACAGCACTAAAAGCTGAATAACCACGTTGTGGGGACTCTCCCACCAAATGCAGAATTTGCAGACTTCTGGACATGGCTGAAGGACCTCACACTTGTGAAAACAGGTGCCCCCCACCTTCCCCAGCAGTCCCTGATCTGACATCTGGATTCTGGGTACAATATCACAGGAAGTACCTAAGTTTTCATTATTGTCAATGGGTGGGATAGAGGAGGGAGCAGGGAAGTCTGAGACCCTCTGTCCATAATGCCACAGAACAAAAGAGAGTTGGGTAGAAGATGGTCACTTACCCTTTTCCACAAGAAGACACTTCCCAGGTTTGTGGGGCAGGGATTGATTTCACATAAAGGCCGGGCTTCAATAAAGGACTCACTTGCTCTTTGTGCCTGCTAATTATAATGGCACCTGCAAGTCTTTGTTTGTAGGGCTGGCTCCACCTGAGCAGCTGATTTGTTGGGGGTACCTCCCACCTGCTCTGTTCCTGCCTGTTGGGACCAACCCATCAAGAGCACCTCTGCAGTCCCCCGAGCACCAGGAGCTGGGAGATGGAGCCACCAGTGGACTGCTAAAGCCTCATTACTGAAATCTCCGGCTCTCCTGTTCTTAATTAATTAGCTTAAGGTCTAAAATTCAGCAAGAATAGGAGTTGATAATGATAATAACTCTCCAACTGTGCTCCTTACTAGTCGTGAGATTGAACCTTCATCTTTTCCAGCACATAAAGTAGACTTTGGGCTTGTGGGGCTGTTAAAACTCTCTCCCAGCTCTGTTATCCCCGTTCTAAGCCCCTTTCCAGTTCTGCTATTAATTTCTTGTTCTGAGGTCCCTCCCAGACCTGACATCCCCTGTTCTAAGGTCCCCCCAACTTCTGACATCTCCTGTTCTAAGATCTTACCCAGTTCTGACACGGTGGCATTGATGACATCTGGTGTGGGACTTCCAGTGTTGTGATTTCTGTATTCAAGTATATATGTGGAAGAGATCATGAGATCATTGGGAAAGTCTCATCCATTTGTCTTGAAAAAGGCTGAAACTTGGGAGAAGTCTCATAGGATCACAAATTCTAAGAGTCAGAAGGGACCCCAGAAGCCATCTAGTATGACTTCTATGGAATCTCATCCATAGCATCCCTAACAAGATAATGGAAGCAAGACCTCACGACAGGAAATCTGCCACCTCTCCAGGCTCCTCTAATGTGGGAAGGTTTTTCTGTACTCCTGTACATTGACCTCTCTGCAACCATTGCTTCTATTTCTATTTCAACCCTCTCTGGCCAAACAGAATAATTATCTTCCCTCTTCCCTAGGAAACTGAGGTGGCTAAGTGAGGGGAGAGCTGGACCTGGAATTCAAAAGACCTGAGTTCAAATGCAACCACTGAGACACTCCGTGTGACCCAGGACAAGTTATTTAAGCTTTCTCTGCCTCAGTTTCCTCAACTATCAAATGAGGATAACAATATCTACCTCCTAAAGTCCTTGTGAAAATCAAATGAGATAATCATTAACACATGGTCCTTTCCCGGTGACAGCCCTTTAGATAGTATTTACAAAAGTCTTTTACTGTGATAAAGGTTTTCTCTGTGCACACATTGAGAACTGAGAGGTGGTGGAGTGGAAAGATCATTGGATCTTTGAACTCTGGCTCTACTACTTATTAGACATCTGACTTTAGGTAAGTCACTTACATTTTTTAGGCCTCAGTTTCCTCCTCTGTAAAATGAAGGAATCAGACTTGTGACATCTGAGGCCCATTATAGTTCTGCATCTGGGATGGGTCTTAGAACAGGGGATATCAGTGTTGGGAGGGAATGAAATGTGAAATAATATGAAATATTAAATAAATAAACAAACAAATAAATTAATTAATTATTTAATAAATAAATATGAAATATCAGAGCCAGGAGGGACTTTAAAACAGGGAATATCTTAGCCTTTGTACAAAGATGTAAAATTCCAACTGGTCTGGGCTGCTCCATGGCAATTATGACTCGTGCTTAAGAGATGAGAGAAGTAATTATTTATGGGTAGAAAAGAGCCTGGTTAATGATGAAGAAGTGAATGGGGAGAACAACAGGACTCATTCTAGTTGGTGATGCAGTATCATGATTTCCACCTCTCAGGATTTATTTTGAAAGAGTTTAAATCTTGTCTTGATCCCTTACTATGTGCATGACCTTAGTCAAGTCTTTTAACTTTCTTGGATCTCAGTTTCCTCATCTGCAAAATGAAAAGGTGGAATGAGATAGCTTTTGAGGTCTCTCTTCTGTCTTTAGAGCTTTGTCACTCCTATGACTGTGTGGCAGTGTCCAGGAATTGTGAAAAATATTCATCTCAGGAGCCCTTTATTCTCAGAAGGACAGGAATTCAAATTCAGACTCAGACACTTGACTCTTACTAGCTGTGTGACTTGGGCAAGTCATTTAAACCTGATTGCCTCACCTCTAAGGCCATCTCCAGTAGTACTGATCCATATCTGGCACTGAACCCCAGATGGTTCTAGAGGACAAAATGAGACTGGTGACATAGCACAGCACCCCGCCCCCAACTCAAATCCAATTCATGTGCTTGTCATGGCATCACCTCCCTTGATAACATGGTCTTCTTTGAGAACAAAGGACAAAACATCATCATTATTCTCAGAGGGGAGAAATTCCAGGAAAATGGATGCTTTTTACATTATGTTCCCTTTTTAAAACTTTTATGTTGTTTCTTTCTCTCCCTTGATCTTTCTCCTCCCTTAATTCTAATTCTTCTTTCACAACATGCCTAATATGGACATATGTTAATTGTACATGTATAACCTATATCAGATTACTCACTGCCATGGGGGGGGGGGTGAAGGGAAGGAGGATGATGGAAAAATGTGGAACCCAAAAGCTTGCAAAAGGATAAATGTTGAAAACTATGTTTTCATATAATTGGAAAAAATGAAAATTTAAAAAAGGGAAAAAAAAGAAATGGATGCTTTTGCTTTTATCCAAATAGTGAACATTATGAGAAACTGAGCATGGACACAGTGGTTTATAAGGCCAACCTAGAAGTCAGCAAGTCATGAATTCAAATCTGGGCAAATAACTCCACTTCAGGCCTTCCAAACTACTCTCTAATTATAGATCAAAATGAAAAGTTCTGTACTCTCAAGGAGCTTCCATTCTACTGGGGGGGGGGCAAAGGGGTGGGGGAGGAACATGCACAAAGATACATAAAAACATATATATATATGTAATATATATATATTACATATATACTCTAACTACAAAGTAATTTTGAGAAGAGGCAGTGCAAGTGGAAAAATTAAAGGAGACATCTTGAGAAGATGGGGACTGAGCTCAACCTAGAAGGGAACTAGGGGCTACAAAAATTCAATCAATCAATCAATATTTATTAAGTGACTACTTTGCAGCAGGCATGAGGTAGTGCCTGATATCAAGGAGCTTCCAATCTAAAGTCAGAGAGGAAGGAGATGATAGGAATACCAAAATGGAAAGCCTTCAAGGATGCCCCAGTGATTAACTGTGTCTCAACTTTCCCCACTCCAGATCCTTCTCCAGGAAGTTCTCAAACTGACCTTCCTAAATCAAAAGTATGGCCATGTCACACACTACCCCCATTCAATTACTTGGAGTAGTGACTCGCTATCATTTCCAGGATCAACTATAAAATCTTCTGTTTGGCTTTTTAAATCCTTCATAGCATTGCCCCTTCCAACATTTCTCTTCTTCTTCTTACTCCTTATATCACCCCCCCCACCAACATACACAGATGCATCCAATCCACACACTAACAAACTTAGCACCAGTGACACTGGCCATACTCACCATACTCTGTTTCCCAACGCTAAACATTATCTCTGGCTGTGCCCTAAGCCTGGAATGCCCCAGTCAAAATCCCATCTTCTGCAGGAAATCTCCCCATGCTAGTGCCTTCCCTTTGTTTATTATCTCTAATTTATTCTATAGATAGCATTTTAAAATGTGTATTTTTATTTCATTAAATTTTAACATTCATTTTTTTATAATTTTGAGTTCTAAATTCTCTCCCTCTCTCCTATCCCTTGAGAGAAGGGACAGGAGGATAGATTAGACTGGACCTGGGCCCAGTACTTCCAATATTGACTAAATGAAAAACTCAGGACCCCTGACAAAGAAACAGAGTCTCAGAGAAACTGAATCACTGTCAAGGTCATCTAGGCAGGAAAGGCCCAAAGTCCCCTTCCCATCATAATTACGTTTTGACTATCAGTTAGACTCCAGTTCCCCAGGAGTCTCCCACTCCTATTAGTATAAATCAGCACCCATCCCTAGGTCTATGCATTTTGTTCTTTTCCCCCAAAGCCTGGAAGAAGCCTATAAAAATCCAATAGACTTTACTGGTTTGCAGGAGGGAGGGTTCCATTCTCTCTGAAGTGCTTGCAGTCACCTGGGAGGATCGGCAGACCTATTTCCGCCATCATCCCTGATAGCTCTTCATTTTGTGAGTATCTCCCTTCCATAAAGGTGGCTGGTTTGACTGTCTTATTATGAGCTCCATATTTCTTCATCCTGGATTATTAATGCTCCCAAACTCCTTGAATCTGTATTAAGACTTGGTCTGGACTTCCCAACTGGGCACATGGTCTTGGGCAGTCCTCAGTTTCTTCTTTTGTAAAATGTAGCCCCTTCCTGGCAGGACTCTAGTGAGGAGGAAATGAAATTGTGTGGTTCTTTGCAAATCTTTGGGTAGTTTCACATTCTAATGTGAGGTCTACGCCTATGTGGCAACTAAGAACACAAGAACACATTCTCCCAAAGGTCTTGTCAAGTGTCTCTCTGTTGTAGCTCTTCCATTTGTCCCCTCCTCTGCTCTGACCTTGCCCACTCCCTGGTGCCCACTCATCACCTCTCAACTGGACTATTGCCATAGGCTGCTGGTGCATTGGCATTCCTTTGGGACCCAGCCTGGGAAAAAAACTGTCAAGTTTTATGAACCTCAAGGATAGGGGTGAAACCCTAGTGGCTTCCTCTTGCCCCCTGAAAGCCTTTCACAATTAGATTCCAGCTGACCTTGCTGTCCTACACAACCCTCCCTTAATATGTTCCAGTCAAGTGCTGTTCCTTGCACATGACCTGGAATGTTGTCTTTCTTCCTTTTAACCTCACAGAACCTAAAATTTCTTTAAAGTTAAGCTCAGGGGCCATCCCCTACAAGAAGCTAGTCCCAATTCCCTTGCCCTGTCATCTCTGTCAGTTAAGAGGTTGCTGAGTAGTGCAGAGGGTAGGGAGTACCTTAGTTTCCTCATTTGTAAAATGAGGATAATCATAGCACCTATCTCTTAGGATTATTTTGAGGATAGGATGCCCCAATATTTGTGAAGCACATTTAAACTTTAATGCACCATATAAAAACTAACTATTATTGTTATTATTCCCATTAGAAATTGCATTTTAAATGTAATTTTCTATGTACATGTTATTTCCATGCCCTATCCCACCCCATGGACTGGAAATTTCTTGAGAGACTCTTGGGCTTTTCTTTGATTTCTTAGTATTTGATTCCCCACCTGGAACACAGTAGGGGCTTAATAAATGCTTGAAGAATTGAATGGAATTGTCTAATCAGTTCCATTTCATACAAGCACCTACTGGGTGGAGGGCCCCATGATTCTGTTTAAGGGCTGTGGGGATACAATAGTGGAAAGTAGCATAGCTAAGGAACTGTACAGCAGAGTACGTGGAAAGGATTTATGATATGGGAATCAATGGATCTGAACAAGGGAGAAGCAGTATTGCCAAGGTTCTCTAGACACAGAAAAAATGTTCAAAGAAATTTGAAGACAAAAAGCTCACAGAGATTATCTTAGAGATCATTGAAGTAGACAGAGTTCAAATCCTACCATAGACACTATTTGAATGACTGTGCAAGTCACTTAACCTTGTTCAACTTCTGTTTCCTCATCTATATAATAGTTTAACCACTAGTTCTTACCTTTGGTGTTGTTATAAGGATCAAATGAGATATTTTATGTATTACTGTATTATGTAAATGCTCATTAGTATTATTAATAATTACTATTATCTAGTCTAATGTCACATGTGGACAAAGAAGGAAATTAGGTTTCAGAGGGCAAATGCTTGCTCAAGGCAGCCTGGCAAGTGAGGTGGCAAACCTCATGGGTCTTTTCCCCACATCTTTCTCCCATTCTCTTCTTCTCTCTCTCTCTCTCTCTCTTTTTTTTTTTTGCTTTTGGCAAGGCAATGGGGTTAAGTTACTTGCCCAAGGTCATATAGCTAGGTAATTATCAAGTGTCAGAGGCGGGATTTAAACTCAGGTACTCCTGACTCCAGGGCGGGTGCTCTATCCACTGTGCCACCTAGCTGCCCCTTCCCATTCTCTTCTGACTTAAATTTTCTTCAAACATTCTTATTTATGATAAACTAGAAGTGGTTTTATTTATCTGAGGATTATACAATATATCAGACTTGAAGGTGATCTTCTCAAAGTGGGTCCAACAAATAAGATGGGGCAAACTTGTGAAGAAATTGAGGGTTGGTGGACAGTCCATGTTCCCCTACAAGGTCAAAGGAAGGGGAGCAAGGCTTCCAAGATATTGGGTAAAGAAAGGAGAGAGTTACCCAGGATGTCCAAAAGTGGGTGGGCTGCATTTTGTAGTGTTGGATCCTAGGATTGCAGATCATAGGAAGGCTAAAAGGATGAATGGAAGAATCCATATTTAGAGGACAGATAAAGCAAATTTGTTGTGGGCATTCAGTAAGCACTTAAGTTCTCATGGATTTGTCCTGATCATCCTATGCCAGCTTCCTTTTCCATGCATACAGTAAGTGCTTAATAAGTCTTTGTGGATTTGACCCAAGCAAGGAGTGATGTTCACTCCTTGATGTGTTCTCTGGACCTGCTTGCTCTTTCCTGGCTTTGGCTTCCCATCTCCTCCTCTGGAGGATTGCCCACCTGCTCTCCTTGCCCAGAATGTGCGCCCCACTCACCTCTACCCCTGCCACTGCCTGGGCTCAGCTCAGATACTATCTCCCATTGGAAACCTTTCTTGATGTCCACCTTCCTGCTTTCTCCTCCCATGCTCATTTCTGAACCAGTCTGTTTTCACATCTCTGCCCTTGTCCCCATTTTGTCCTTGAGAAAGGATGCATTACCCAATATTGTGTCTTACACATAGTAGGCTCTGCAAGGCTAACAGATAGCTTGTAGCACAAGGATACTTAATAAGTGTTTATTGATCAATGCTCAGTGGATTGGATTGCATTCAAAGGCCTGGGCAAAACTCTATAGCCTGAGAGAAAGGTTGGTACAGTGCAAAGGATGCTGGGTTTGGAGTTAAAGACCCTAAATTCTAATCCAGACTCTGCAACTCAGTACCTGTGTGACCTGGGGCAATCATTGAACCATCCTGGACCTAGGGGTGCTCATCTGTGAAATGAGGAGTTTCTAAGGTCCTTTCCAGTTCTAAGTGAGCCTGTATGACCTCTGAGCCTCAGTTTCCTCACCTGTCAAATGAGGTCCAGTTCCAGATGTAAGATTTTATGGTTCTCTGGTTCTTTAAGTCCCTGCCAGGTCTATCTCTATGATAAGTCAATGAATTAATGCCATCGTGGAGGGGCCCTCCAGAGAAAGCCTAGCCTGACCTGAGGTTGAGGGTAAGGATAGGGGGTGGGAAATGAGTGTTTACAAAAACAGAAACAGCAGGGACTCCAGAGGGAAGTCTTTCTTTGACAGTGGACAGGAAAATCCCCAGGAGCCCCAGTGGGGAGCCTGCATTTCTGGTGAGACAGACACCCTGGGGTCCCCTGTAGGAGTCCTCTCTAAGACACTTTCAGCGGAGAGCTGTTTGCTAAGACGCATGGAAAATCCCTTTAGACTACAGTATTAGGAAGAAAAGAAAAACAGAATGCCATTTCTTGCCACCCCCTCATTTCCTGTATGTCTTTCCTCTGGAGTCTCCTGGCTCATAATCATGAAGTCGGCTGTGTCATATAGGCCTGTGCTATCCTGCTCTGAGTGGGACTGTTGAGTAGTTACCTTCTCATCTCCTTTTGTGCTTCCCACACCCCCCATTACTTTCTTTGTTGTTGGTGGTGATGATGCTGTTGTTCCAATCTTAAGCCCTTTCAAACAGAGGTCAGAGATGAATAGAGTTGCCAGGGACCTCAAAGCCCATCTATTCTCCCATTTATCAGAGAAGACGACTCAGGCTTTTTTCCTCCTCTCAGGGAACTCAAAGGAGGTGTTCATGGTCATACAGCTAGTTCATGAGAGAGAAAAAATGATGCGAAAGGAAAAAAGACTGACTTTTGAGCCTAGGATTTGAATTGGAGTCCCATTACTAATATTTCTTAATTTTCTCATCACAGGAAGTCTCAGAATGTTGGAATCAAAAGGATCTGAGGTGTACATCTGGTCCAGTTCAGACTCGAGACAATATCCTTGCCCCTGCTGCTTGAAGAAAGGAAGCCCACCCCAGTCTGGAGGCAGTCTATGAATTTTGGCAGCTGTTATTGGTTTTTCTGACTCACGAGCCCTGAAAGGGTATCTCTCAGACTTTTCCTGTTGTTCCTTCCCTCAGGGGGCAAAAAGAAAAATTCCGCTGTATTTTTTTATGTGACTGCCATTCAGACTCTTGAACAAAGCTCTCCTATCACCTCTTCAAACCTCCTCTTCCTCATTTAGATTTGGACTGCAGTGACCAAGCCAAGCTCTCGCTATCTTAAGGTGACTTGGGGTCTGAAAGGCCATGTTCACTCAACTCTCAACTCTTAGCTAAGCTGGCCCTCAGACTGCCGGTCTTAAACTTTGTCAGACAAACTATTCGTTTATAAAATGCTTGTTGGATTAGATTAGCTAGCTTTCAAGGACCTAGGCCCAACTCTCAAACCTGAGGGGGGGATTGAGAAAGAGCTTGCTACGATGAGAAGATACTGGGTTTGGAACTCTGACTCTACCACTCAGCACCTGTATAACCTGGGCAGTCGTTTAATCATCCTGGCCATCAGTGTTCTCATCTGTGAAATGACAGGGTTGGATAAGATGACCTCTAAGGTCCTTACTAGTTCTGAGTCTGGGACTCTTTATAGTGCTTTGTGCCTCAGTTTCTTCATCTGTCAATTAAGGATGTTGGACTAGATGGTCCCTGAGGTCCCTCTGTAGAGAACAGGTTGAATGCTAGATGAGGTTGGTGGTGGGTCCCTGTCCCTAAGGGCCAGGCTGCTGACCTATCAGCAGAGGGTCAGGAGGAAGGTTCATTTACAGTCAGGAGATGTCAGGGCCTGGATCCCCGTAAAGTACTTTGCAAACTGAAGCCACTGCTTAAATGCCGACTGTGACTCGACATCTCTGTTCCCCACCGAAGCCTCCCTCCTGTGATGGTGGGCGGAAGTTGTACTGTACGAGTAAGCACTGGGATATTGAAAAACTACGAGATGGGATTTGATGGAAGGACCAGTTCCCTGGCAAGTGGGAGGGAGGAACTAGGGCATGAGTCATAAACGGAGTGGGCAGAGCTGGCAGCTGAGGGGGACCGGGTCTGAAATACTGACTGCACCCAGCAAGCCAGCCTCCTGGGGCTCCGACCCCACAGACTAAAGGACCACCAGGAAATGCAGCTAGGGTTCCAAGCTGTAAAATGATGGGGTGGGGGGCGTCCTGGGCTAAGTCTCCTAGGAGGAGAAAGATTGTGGTCTTGGCTTAGGCAGGATCCTGGGGTGATTTCCCTGGACACAGAGAGGGGACCTCTGGAAGAAGAAGCCCCTTCTCAGCTGGGATGGAGGCAGGGTTGACTCATCTCCACTATTAGAATCATAAGCTGAACCCACACCTAGTCTAGTCTCTTTGTTTCATAGATGAGACCCAGTGAGTTGACCAAGATCATACAGCAAAACCCGGGATTCCAATCCTGGTCCTTGGGCTAGCACTACCCAGAACCCAGCACTGTCTTGATTCAATCAGACAACTATTTATTTTTAAAATCTTGTTTCATTTTGATATTTTCCCTTGCCTCTTCCCTGAATAGATCCCTCCCTCTCTTCCACACAGTGAGCCATTCCTGGTGACAAAGAATAAAAAAGATAAAATGAAATCAACCAACTCATCAACTGTCTGACAATGTAGGCAATATATCCCACCCACAGTCCACCACCTCTGCAAAAAGAGAAGGGAGGAGTGTTTTTTTCTCCAACCCTTTCCCTGGGTTCAAGCTCTAGCATTATAATCAATGAATATTTATGAAATTGTGGCTCTTTGGGGGAACTTATACTGATTCACACACACATCTTATATCCCCTCCTACAATGTGAGGTCTTTGAGGACAAGGACTCTTTTATTTTTAATTTTGTGTCCCCAGGACCTAGGGCTCTGTCTGACATATAGGAGCACTCAATAAATGGTACAGATTGATTACATTGATAAGAGAAGGGACCTAAAGTTCTAATTTAGATTGTGAGTGACTGAATACAAACCCATAGAGCATATGAACTATGAGTTAGGGGGAGAAAGGAATACCTTGAAAGTGGCTATAAATGCTTACAATAATGTCAACAATCTTTTGTTGTCTTGGTTTATGATGGTAACCCCAGATTTTATGGCCATACAATATTATTAGAGCATTGGTGCTACAGAGATAAGTATTTTGTGTTTGTTTGATTGTTTTTCTGGAGGGAACAAATTGAAAGTTCTTATAGAGTTATAAATTTAGAGTTGGAAGACAATTTAGAAGTCATCACCTTGATCTTACAGCTGTGGAAACTGAGGCAGGGTCACACAATTAGGAAGTGTTTGAGGCTGGATTTAAACTCAGATATTTTTAACCCAAGCCCCACACTACTAGCTGCCTCATAAGAAGGAAAACAAGCCCTTACTGTAAAGGCTTTTGACATTCTGGCTTCCACCTAGGTTTCTAATTAAATTTCTTGTTATTTCCTTTGATGGACTCTGTGGTCCAATCCAATTAGCCTACTGATTGTTCTCCAAATGTGACAAAGCTTCCCTTATCTTGGGTATTTGCATGCCTAGAAAGAAGTCCCTCCTTAGCTTTGCTTCTTAGAAGCCTTATCTTCCTTCAAGATTCAGCTACTAGGGCTTAGGTGCTGCCTTTCCACAAGAAGTAGTTCCTGGTCTCTTTCTCTTTCTCATCAGATTATTTTACAGTCTGTTCTTTATGTCCATATTGTTTCTGCTCAGTAGAATGTAGGCATCTTGAGGGCACAGACTGCTTCCTTTCTGTTTTCATAGCCCTAGCATGTAAACCAGGCCTTAAACACAGAAGAAACTTTATATATATATATATATATATATATACTTTTTCTAAATTAAAGGGAATAGTCCTTGAACTTTGTTCAAACCCCATGGCTCTTTATCTGGATACAGATGGTATTCTCCATCACAGAGAGCCCCAAATTGTCCCTGATTATTGCTGATTTTGCTATCTCTTATACTTTATGTTTCTTCCTTAAGGATATGATTCCTCTTTCCTCACATTCAATTTGGATCAATGTATAGCATGGAAACAATGTAAAGATTGACAGATTGCTTTCTGTCGGGGGAGAGGGAAGTAAAATTGGGGTAAAATTGTAAAACTCAAAAAATGAGAAATTAAAAAAAATATATATATACACATATGTATATATATATATACTTGGTAGGTTGAATGAGGATTATCCAAAGCACAGTTCACTTTCCCAAATATGACCCACTCAATTCAACAGACATGTATCAAGTGCCTACTGCTTCTTGGGATTGAGTCAGAGGCTGAAGATAAAAATAAAGTCGCTAAAGACAGTTTTTGCCCCCAAGAATCTTAGATTTCACAAAATGCAAATAAAGTAAATTCAAAGTACCCCTCTATTATTCAGTCATGGACTCAGTCCATTCTCTATTTAGCTGCTGTCCATTTTATATAGTATTGGGTTAATCTGAGAGGTTTCCCATTCATCTGCATGTCAAAGTCCTACTTATATAGAGTTTGAGAAATCTGGTTATGCATATGTGGGGAGATCCTCTTGAGAACACCAGAATACAATTCATGTCTAAATTTTTACAAATTTAAGTGAAAAGAGCCCTCAGATCTCATGTATGCAGTGACATATATATATATATGTACATATATATATATATGTATATATATATACATCCATTTATCCATCCATCTATTTATCCATCCATCTGCCTAGACATATTTAATAAAGATATAGCTGATCTATGTGTATATATATTTAATAAAGATATATGCATATTAAGTATATAATATATTTTATGTATGCCTATTTATCTATAATCTATCATCTATCTGTCATCTATCTACTCTATCATCATCTATCATCTATCTATCTATCTATCATCTATCTATCTATCTATCTATCTTTCTGTCTTTCTGTCTATCTATCTATCACCAGATAGAGAACAAATTTTACTTTACCCAATGGAAAGAAAGAAAAAAACGGAAAAGGATTCATAGAAGATCATAAATTGTTAAGGCAATTCTCCTTCTTTCTCCAGTGAATCTTACTTGCCCTGCTACTTAGACTTTCTTGAAAAGCCCTTGAGGTTCAAAGAGAGAGAATCCTTTACACTGGGGAGTACTTCATTTATTGAGGACTCTCAGATTATAATGCGACACTACAGTTTTAGATTCCCCCAAAATGAACTTTCTACTTAGGGATACTAGAGTTAGCCCCTTTTCCTATAGAGTCCACATATCTCTGGTAAGGTCCTGTCAATTTTATTTCTTTGACAAAGATTCTTGAACTGAGGTCTTGGACAGTTTTTCTTTTTCTTTTTTGGTTTTTGTGGAGTCATGGGGTTAAGTGACTTGCCCAAGGTCAGAACTTACCCCAACTAGGAAGTGGGTTTTGACATTTTAAAAAATATTTATTTTTTATTTAGTATTATATTTCCCCAAATTACATGTAAAAATTTTTTCACACATTTTAAAAATTGAGTTCAGAATTCTAATCCCTCCCTTTCCTCCCCCCGCCATTGAAAGGCAGGCAACTTGATACAGGTAATACATATGTAGTCATGTAACACATATTTCCATATTAGTCACATCTAAAAAGAAAACAAAGACCAAAATAAACCCTTCTCCAAAATAAAGAATGTAAAAAAGTTTGTGTTAATCTGAATTCAGACACTATTAGTTCTTTCTTTGCAGATGAATAGCATTTTTCATCCTAAATCCTTCAGAGTTGTCTTGGGTCATTGTATTGCTGGGAACAACTAAGTCATTCACAGCTGATCATCTTCTAATTTTTTTGTTATTTTGTACAATGTTCTCCTAATTTCATTTTGCATCAGTTCATGTAAGTCTTTCCAGGTAAAAATATATTTTAAAAAAGTAATTATACAGTATCAATTAATTAATTGATTAAAAGTAATTATAGTGTTAATTAAAAGTAATTATTCAATATTAATTAATTTTAAGAATAATTATGCAATATTAATTAATTAAAAACTAATTACACAGCACCTAATACTAGTAGGTGTTTAATATATGCTTATTTCCTCCATTCTTTCCTTAATCTTTTGATTAAAAGAGCATATTATAAAGACTATATTTCAATATGATGTAATTCTATGTATTGCATTTTATCCATTTACAAACATTCTGAGGAATATCTATGTTTCATAAGACTGACTGTCAAAGGAAGAGGGGTCCATAGCACAAAGATGGTTAAGAAACCCTTTCTCTTTAATAACTCTGTCCCCTCTTACAACTGTTCCCTCAGGACAACAATTCAACCCAAAATTTATTAAGTGATTACTATATATAAAGCATTATTCAGTAGAAAGAAAACTGATTTGGGAATCACAGGACTTGGGTTCAAATGTAGCCTTTGATGCTTACTTATAACCTGTGTTAACTTTAGACAAGATGCATAATTTCCATGAGCCTGATCTCAGTTTTCTTGCCTATAAACTGTTGGGGTTCGACAACTTGGAGATTCCTTTCAGTTCTAGATCTAGGATTCTTTGAACCTTTGGAGCAGTCATTCTACTGTTTGTGTGTTGGGGAGAATTTACATAAAATGACAATTGAGGAGGGAAGAAATACTTTTAGCTGAGAAGTGGCAGGCATTGAGCAATGGTTTCATGTAGGAGGTGACACGAGTTAAATGGAGAAAAAAGGTTTCTGACTGGTGAAGATGAAGAGGGGGTAATTTCTGGGCATGGGAAATGACTTGTGGTCATTTAAGGAATGACTTGTGGTCATTCAAGGAAGCAGCACAAGGAAGGTTGAATTTAGAGCATGCCTAGTGACTCTCACATGGCCATCAGCCTCATCACTTCTCACTGAGACCATTGCAATAGTCTCCAATCCATCCTTTTCACAGCTGCCAAAACCATCTTTCTAGGTCACATCATTGAGCCTCTGCTCCATCTTCATTGTCCTGCTATTGGCCCTAATATGAGATTCAAACTCCTAAAACTCAATTTAAGACCTTTCCCAGTCTGGCTTCCATCTAACCTTTCCTTATTTCTCCTCCTTTCCAAGCATTCAGACTATCTTGCCACATTGTTTCACAAGTTTCAATTATCATTTGAATGTAAGTTCCTCCAGGGTAGGCATTGATTTTGTTTTAGCTTAGCACAGCCTATAGTTAATGCTTAATAAATGCGTACTGGTTGATTGATTGATTGGCCCTCTATTCCCTGATCTTTTCACCTAAATCTCTGTTGCCCCAGCAGAAGGCCAGAAAAATACATTGTCCTTAGGTCCACTTGCTGAAATGTCTCTCTTCCTTCAAGAAGAGGAACTTTTGAAGTTTTGTTTCCTCCCTTGGCAAATAGATGAAACAGTGGGTAGAGCACACGTCCTGAGCTCAGGAAGACCTGAGTTCAAACCTAGCCTCAGACACTTACTAGTTGTCACTGGATGCCTTGCATCCAGGGTCATCTCCACTTGTCCTGATTCAAATCTGGCCCCTGGACCCAGATGACTCAGAAGGAGAAAGGTTGATGACATAACACAGCACTGCGTGCCTCCCCGCCCCCCATCAAATCCAATTCACAAGTTGTTATGGCATCACCTCCCTGACCTGATGGTCTACTTCAAGAACAAAGGACAGACATTATCCTTTCATATCATCACCATCATCATCATCTTCACCGCCACCACCATCATCATCATCATATCTCAGGCAGAAGATTCCTTTCTACTCTCTCTTTCCCCCATCACTTGTATGTAGACATTCTGTCCTCTAATATCATCACAAATTGGAGTCTGCCTCTGAATACTGATTAGTTCCTAAGAGCTTTAAGGTTATCTTAGCTTCATCAACTCATTTGATTGTTACATCAACCCTGAGAAATAGGTGCTAGCAATATCCCTATTTTTTTTTTTTTTGCAAACTCCCTGAGGGCAACTGGGAACCACTGAAGATTTTTTCCTGAGCAGAAGGGTCCTATGGATCCAGACCTATGCTTAAAATATCAGTTTGACAGCTTATTAAGAAGCCAGTGAAATAAATAATAAACCAAGTGAGTTTGATTCAATAGTCTATAAGTCTGCATGACATATTAGAAAGAGAATGGGATTCAAACTCAAAGGAGGTTGAATCCAACCTCTGTCCCTAACTACCGGTGTGAAGAAAGGTATATTATTTCCTCTAAGACTGTTTCTTCATCTTGTGAATGAAGGAACTGGATTTGGTGATTTCTATGATCAAGCAATAACATTCTCTCTAACCATGGAGGGGAGGGTCCCTCAAAGCTCATCCTCTTTTGCATAATTCAATGTCACTTGGTGATCTCAACACCTTCCATGGATTCTACTGCACTAGTTGAGTTTTATTTATAATTTTATTCATCTTTGTTGAGGAGATTGCCAGATTTATTTCTGAAACTCCAGTTTCTCTTCTGGGATCTAGTCCCTTATCACCGGCTGGACATCTCAAGCCAGATGAGCTGTAGTCATCTCAAAATAGAACAGTCTTCCCCCCCACCCCTCAAACCATCTCTTACTTCCCAACTTTCCAATTAATGTTGAGGACAGCCTTTCTCCTCCTCCTCACCTAGGCCTCACTTAGATGTTCCTCTTGACTACTTAGATGCTACTCTTGACTTCTCATGTAGTAGGTCAAATCTTGTCCATTTTTACTTTCATAGCATTCCCTGTATGCACTGGTATGTGTCTCCTCTCTCCTCACACTGCTACCACTCCAGTACTTATCTTCATTACTTTCTGTTGCCATAGTCTTCTAATTCAACATCTTCCTGCCTCAAGTCTCTTCCCACTTTTATCCATCATCCACTCATCTGACAAAATGATTTTCCAGAAGCAAAGACCTGATCCTATTCACAACCCCTTTATCCCCTTCTTACTCAGTAAACTTCAGTGGTTCCCTAGTATATCCTTCATACCCTGGACTTTTCTTATCTCTCCAGTCTCCAATCCTGCTCCACACACACGCTATGATCAGGTCATGTTGGTTTCTTCTGTTATACTTTTTTTTTAGGTTTGTTTTTTTTTTTTTGCAAGGCAAACGGGGTTAAGTGGCTTGCCCAAGGCCACACAGCTAGGTAATTATTAAGTGTCTGAGATCAGATTTGAACCCAGGTACTCCTGACTCCAGGGCTGGTGCTTTATCTACTGCGCCACCTAGCCGCCCCTTTTCTGTTATACTTTTGACCACGCTCTGTGATTCCTCACTGACTGATAGTCCATGCCTGGAATAGTCTTGCTCTTCATGGCTGTTTCCCCCCTCCCCAGGCTTTCTTCAAGATGAATCAACTCACCTGCCACCTTCTCTAGGAGTTCTTTCCTCATCTCTCTCACCACTTCCTTCCTTTCCACTAACGTCAATGTCCATTTACAGCCTATTTATTTACTATTTATGGGTATTTACATTTAGACTGTGAATTCTTTGAGGTCAGGGATTATATTTTCCTCATAGACATAAACACTTCATAAATGCTGTTGGCCATGACTGACTGTTTTTTTTTTTTTAGCCAGGCATTGAGATAGGCAAAAAAGGGGCAAAAGTCAATTAGTCCTTGACATCAAAAAACTAATAGAGTAGAAAGCATGTATGCATAGAAGTTTGCAGAATAGACATGTAACATAGGCTTTGGGGTTACTCTTCAACCCCCCCATCTCACAATGGCAGGGTGGGGCTGCAGGGGGTGGCTAGCAACTTAGCCTCTCAGGATATGGGGGGTAGATTTAAGGATCTGGGGTGGTTTTAATAGTGTGATAGCTTACAAGCCTCCCCCAGTATACTTTCCTTCATGATTATTAATTGATAGTCATCCAGACTAAATTAACTTATTTACTAGCTTATCTATTAGCTTATTTACAATAGATAGCAGATTCTTCCAACAGTCTATAACATACTCTCTAATAAGTATCCTTGGAGTTTAAAGAAGAAATGGGCATAAATTCAGAATACAAGAGAAGGGAAATCCTTTTGATGAAATAATAAAAATGTTCTGTTTAGGCATGGCATAGTTTTATGGTATAATTTTTCTAGACTTTTTGTAAAGTTCTAAAGCTGACTTTTCTCAATGGTCTAGTTTATTCTCAGCTCCTGATGAAGAAACTAGTTCTAGTTTTCTTTCTTTCTTCCTTCCTTCCTTCCTTCCTTTCTTTCTTTCTTTTTCCTTCCTTCCTTCCTTCCTTCCTTCCTTCCTTCCTTCCTTCCTTCCTTCCTTCCTTCCTTCCTTCCTTCCTTCCTTCCTTTCTTTCTTTCTTTTTCCTTCCTTCCTTCCTTCCTTCTTTCCTTCCTTCCTTTTTCCTTCCTTCCTTCCTTCCTTCCTTCCTTCCTTCCTTCCTTCCTTCCTTCCTTCCTTCCTTTCTTTCTTTTCTTTCTTTTTTCTCTTCCAGAATGCTGAAGAAAAAGTTTAAATCTTCAGGTCTGCCAAAGTTCTCAAAGTTTACCTGTAGTCAAGGGAGGGGGAGACAAAAATTTCTCTTCGTAAGCAATTGTTTTTTTTTCTTTTTTTACAAATTCTTTTGGAGGCAATCAAGGTTTAGTGACTTGTCCAGGGTTCCACAGTTGGTAAGTAGCTTTTTTTTAAAGGTTTTTTGCAAGGCAAATGGGGTTAAGTGACTTGCCCAAGGCCACACAGCTAGGTAGTCATTAAGTGTCTGAGGCTGGATTTGAACTCAGGTACTCCTGGCTCCAGGTGCTCTATCTACTGCACCACCTAGCAGCCCTTCTTTCTTTTATTTAAGTATGTTTTTATTTAATATATTTAATAATTTAACATTTTATCACATATTTCATTTAGTTACTAAATATTTCTCAATTATATGTAAGTTTTTAAAATTTTGAGTTCCAAATTCCTCCTCCTTGAACTATATATCTCTAATTGAAGTTCCATATTAGCCATGTTGCAAAAGAAAATAATGCACAAACAAGAAAAATTTTAAAAAGTTTTTAAAAGTCTGCTTCAATCTGCTCAGAGTTTGTCAGTGGCATCTCTGTAGGTGGATAGCATCATTTAATCATGGGTCCTTTGGAGTTGTCATGGTTCGTTCATTGATCCCCGGAACTAAGACTCATTCTTAAGAGCTTGTTGGAATTATTCTGGTCTTTTCTTCTCTACTGTCAGACACTCAAACTCCCCCCCAGAACAACCAGTTCAAATTGGTCTCGTACAAGATTCCCAGGATGTGACGGAGTCAACAACGCGCTTATTTGGTGCCAAAGCTCTGGAGATACAAAGAAAGGTAAAAATCGATCCCTGCTCTCCAAGAGCTCACAGTCTAATGAGAGGCAATACAAAAGAACACAATGCAAAGACAAAATATGGACAGAATAAAATGGAGATAGGCAACGGGGGAAAGCCTAGCTTAAAGGGGGGATCGGGAAAGCGTTTCTGTGAAGGATGGAAGCCAAGGAGGTTCCTCAGCTAGTCGGGACCCACTTCTTGTCATGCTTTTGATCCCTGTCTGGGTCTTGTTAGCGGGAAACGAATGAATTAAAATAACGGTTTTGAATGTTTGCAACGCACTTTGCTTATCTCATGTGGTCCTCACGCCGATCCTGGGAGGCAGGTACTGTCATTAGGCCATGTCGCAGCTAAGGAAACTGAGGCAGCTAAGTGACTCGCCCAGGGTCACTAGCGGACAGCAGTCTGAGGCTGCGTTTGAAGCAGAAGTTCCTAAGTGGGCCCGGTCATCGCAGCCTCCCGAGGCCAGCGGCTGTAGGCCCACGTAGACGGGAGGCCGGGGCGTGGCGCCTGGTGCCGGGGTCAAGGGCGTGGCGCCTGGTGCCGGGGTCAAGGGCGTGGAGCCTGGTGCCGGGGCCAAGGGCATGGTGCTTAGTGCCGGGGCCAAGGGCGTGGCGCCTGGTGCCGGGGCCAAGGGCATGGTGCTTAGTGCCGGGGCCAAGGGCATGGTGCCTGGAGCCGGGGTCAAGGGCGTGGTGCTTGGTGCCGGGGTCAAGGGCGTGGCGCCTGGTGCCGGGGTCAAGGGCGTGGCGCCTGGTGCCGGGGCCAAGGGCAAAGCCCGCTGCGGACCGGCCGATGGCGCAGAACTTTAGAAACTGAGTTCACCATGTTTTGTTTCTTCTAGTGCGGGGATCGTTGCGTTCCCACGGAGCTAGCTCGCTTTGTGACCCCGCGGCGTTTTTTTTTAAATCTTTTAAAAAGTTTTATTTATTGAAGGCAATGGCGTGAAGTGACTCGCCCAAGGCCACACAGCTAGGTGATAATAAGTGTCCGAGGCCGGAGTTGAACTCAGGTCCCCCTGCCCCCGGGGCCGCGGCGCGCCGCCCCACTCGTGACTTTTTGGAAACACGTTTGTAAAGATTCTGAGCAGGACCCTCGGGCTGCAAGGGGTGGGCTGGGGCGGGCGGGGACGCGGGGTCCCCAGCTCCCGCCCCCCGAGGCTTCCGGGGGTCCAGGGGCCGTGGGCGCGGCGTGGGCGCGGCGTGGGCGCGGCGTGGCTGCCCCGGGGAGGCGGGGCTCCCTCAGCCGCCCCCGCCCCGCCCCCCGCAGCGCCTGCTTCAGGCTCCGAGCCCGGCCGAGGCGCGGGGGGCGGGGCAGGGGCGGGGCCTGGGGCGGGGCGGGGCCGCGCGGCGGAGGGGGCGGGGCCGCGCCCGGTCAGGTGCCGGCAGGGGCGGGGCTTCGGGCCGGGGCCCCGCCCCGCGCCCTCCCGTCGTCTTGGCAACGGCGGCGCGGCGTCTTCCCGGGGGCACGCGGCGGGGGCGGACGCGGCACGGCGCTGCGCGGGGCGCGCGGGGCACGGCCGGGGGGCGCGCGCGGCGTGTGGCGCGGAGGGCCCCGCGCGTGACGAGGAGCCGCGGGACCGGGCCGAGGGACGGCCATCATGGCGGAGCGGAGCCAGACCGCGTCCGAGGCAGGTCTGTGAGCGTGCGCGCGCGTGGCCGTGGGGGGGTGCGTGTGCGCGCACTGCCGCGGTCACCGGTGGGAAGGGCCGCCGGGGCGCCGGGGCCGGTCACGCGAGTTCGCGCGGGGGAAGGGAGGGGGGGCCGGGGTCACGTGGGAGGGTGTGGCGGCCGGGTCGCGTGAGGTCACGGGGTCCCCGGGGGGCCCGAGTTCGAGTCCCGGCCCGTGCCCAGCCCCGCCTGCCTCGGTTTCCCCGGCTGTCGCGGGCACCCGCACCCGCCGGCCGCCCCGAGCCGGGGTCACTGCCACGGGCGCCCCGACCCCTTCCAGCCCCGCCTGGTGTGCGGCGGCGTGGGGCTCCCCGAGGCCCCGATGCCAGCCCTGCCCGTGGCATTGCCCCGCTGCCCAGGGCCTCGCTTCCCGGCCCCTTGTGCTCCCCCCGTGGGCCGGACCCCTTGCTCGGGACCCTCACTCTTCAGACCCGGCGGCCACGGCCGAGGAAGGGTGGGGGGAGGGCTCCGGAGAAGCTTCTGGGCCCTGGACTCAAGCGGGCAGGCCAGCGGGGCACGGGCTCCAGAAGGCATGGACCAGATGATTCCCACCAGTGTTGGTGCCCTTCCCCGGCGCGTGTGCCCGGGGCCTGGACCAGAGCTTCCCTTCAGACCTCTTGCCCTTCCTCTTGTGCCCGCACTGAGAAGGATGGGTTTTATGGGGCTCCCACGTGGCTGGGTGACCCCACAGAGTTGGCACGGCGTAGTTGCCTCTAAAGTCCGAGCTGGTGAAGGCAAGGACGCTTTCTTCCTTCTCATCCTAATTCTGACATGCCAGTGCAGAGGTCGGGGCAGGCCCTGTCACTGACCTTGACCTCAAGTTACACCACCAACGAAGTCATCCTGATGCCCCCCAGGGCTCAGAGATGATGGGCCTTCCCAAGGCGTTGGCTTGGCAGCGTCCATGCCCGGACGGGCTGGGGGATGTGGGGAGGGGGCAGATTTGCAGTCACCATTCTAGGCCCTGTCATTCCCTGTGAGCCTCGGTTTTCTCCTAGGAACTTGGACTAGGTTTCCAAGATCCCTTTGCAGTTTTCAGAATTGCCTTTTGCCCTTTTTTCCCACTGACTATCCTGTAGATTTCTCAAACTCAGCTGGTCTGAAACAGAAGTCCTGACCTTCCTCCTAATCCTCTCTTCTTCTCAGAGGACCGCAGAAGACTTTTTAAAAATTGTTTATTTTTTTTTGTAGCGTTTTGACATCCACATTTTCTCTCCCTTCCTTCTTCCTTAACATGACAGCAAATAATCTGATATACATGTTTTATGTACACTCATGTTTAATACATTTCCATATTACAAATGTTATGAAAGAAGAATCAGAACAAAAAGGAAAAAACCTAAAAAGAGAAAACATAAAACCACTTCTAAATAGTGAAAATAGTAAGCTTTAGTCTGTCTTCAGACTCCATAGTTTTTTCTCTGGATGTGGAAGGCATTTTACAAGTCTTTTAGAATTGTCTTTGTTCACAATATTTCTGGGAAGAGCTAAGTCTCTCTTAAGTGATCATCACGGTGTTACTGTTAATGTGGACAGTGTTCTCCTGGTTCTGCTCGCTTCACTCACTATCAGTTCATGTAAGTCTTTCCAGGTTTTTCTGAAATCTGCCTGCTCATTTCCTAAAGGAACTTCAAGAGTACTTCATCCCTTTCATATACCATCACTTGTTTAGCTATTCCCCAATTGATGGTCATCCCCTCAAATTCCAATGCTTTGCCACTTCAGAAAGGCTACACATAGTCTTGTTTTTGTGGGACCTTCCCCCCTCTTGATCTCTTTGGGATACAGACCTAGTGGTGGAATTGCTGGATCAAAGGGTATGCAGTTTTATAGTCCTTTCGATGTAGTTCCAAATTGCTCTACAGAATGGTGGGATCAGCCAAAGAAGACTTTCTCCAGTTGGATTGGAGCCAAATAGGGCCTTTCTGCCTCTGTGGGAGTATAGCCACCATGAAGGGCAGATCTGAGTAGAGCCTAAGGACTGGCCTGCACGGTCAGCGCCCTCATCACCTAGAGGGCAGAATCAGGGCTTATCCATAGCAGCTGCAGGAGGCAGATTTTGACTCTAGATAAGTGAAAAAAAAACAAAGCAAAACAAAATGAACAAACAACCTACCCTTGCTGACAGCCTGAGACAGCTGGAAGACCCACTTGGAGTCTGGGACCTGGTTTGTGTGGGTTCCATGGAAGCAGGGTATGCTCCCCCCCCCCCCCCCCAGGGTCAAGCCTCTGGCTAAAATCAGTTTTCACTCACTGGATTTCTCTAATACTGGCTGCACACCCTATCTGGATTGTTACCTTTAAGGGGTTTTTTGGTTGTTTTGTTTTTAACCAATTTCTTAATGCATTTCATGTAGTTCAATAACGTATTATAGCAGGAAGGGTCTTTAGAGATTGAATTTCGATTGAGAGGACCTCATTTTGAATTTGTGGGCTGATCCCACGGACAACTTTCTTCCTTTCTCTGGGACTCAGAGTGAGGGGATAGGATGGAAGAATTTCTTAGGTCCTTCTAGTTTTAAATCCCTTCCCCATGTCTATAATCTGTGGTTAAGGGTCTTGCCTGGGGCACATAGTAAGATTGATCTGAATACTAATCTTAGAGAGAGCTAATGGATTCATCTTATGAATGGTCAAAACAAAGTCTGCAGGGTCCCGGGGATCCCAAGATTCCTTCTCTCTGTCCTGTCACCTGTGACAACGTAATCAATCATTCCAAAGTTTGAACATAAGAGACATGCATTCTCCTCTTTATTCAGAGAGGGTGGAAAAGAAGGCCAACGGGCTTGTGGGTCCTCCTACCTAGTAATCTTCCAGGGTCTGACAAAACTCCTGTTGCCATCCAGAGCTCTTGATTACCTGATGCTAACTCACCTCTTCAGACCTGAAAACCATCCTGTCTTAACTTGCCAAACTGCCCTTGCTGTGTGCCTCTGGACCTTTCCGTGGGCACTTCTCCATCGGTTACCTCTCCTAAGCCCCAGTTTCAAAGCTCAGTGCAGATGCTGCCATCTTTCTTCAGACTTCAATCTACTGATGCCTCTTCTGGAAATACCTTCTTATTTCTTATGTGCTCATTGTCTCTTCTGATAGAAGAGTAAGCTTATGGAGGGCAGCCATTAGTTATTTCTTTTCTGTCCTTTTGCCATTTTCTAGTATAGTGTTTGACACAATGTAGGCCTTTCTTGATTTATTTTAAAAAAACGCTTTACTAGACTAATGACTCCTTGATTTAAAGTCCTGGTTAAACTTTTTATAGGACTTAAATAAAACAAGTTTACCTTTATTCCAATATTTTCTAATAGCTTGAAGAAAAAGTCATTTTTTAAAAGATTTTTGCAAGGCAAATGGGGCCAAGTGGCTTGCCTAAGGCCACACAGGTAGGCAATCACTAAGTGTCTGAGACCAGATTTGAACCCAAGGTACTCCTGACTCCAGGGCTGGTGCTTTATCCACTGCACCACCTAGCCGCCCCAAAAAAGTCATTTTTTTAAAGTGTAAATATATTTTATCCTTTTAAAAAGCAATTCTGGGGGGCAGCTAGGTGGCACAGTGGACAGAGCACCAGCCTGGAGTCAGGAGGACCTGAGTTCAAATCCGGCCTCAGATACTTAATAGTTACCTAGCGTGTGGCTTTGGGCAAGCCACTTAACCCCATTGCCTTGCAAAAAAAAAAGTAATTCTGGAAATATATCTAGAAAAATTCGTAGAAATCTAAATTAACCTTTTATTATTAATAATTCTTATTAAAAGTTTTTGTCCTATTTCCTCTAAGCCTTAGCAAACATTAAAAGCTTGATATAAAAATCCTTGTTGATGATATCAGGTAGGAAAGAACCCTAGCTTTATTCCAGATTATGTAAGACTGGCCTTCATGTTACCATACCACCAGTGTCTGGTGACCGTCCTCTGATAATGTCTCTGCATCTGGGAGCTTTTGAATATGTATTTGGATTTCATCCCAGACTCTTGGCTCAATGTCACCTTCAATGAATGATGCTGGAGAACTCGTCCCATTCAGATAACAGACTGAGGTTCCTATTTTGGGTCCAGATGCTGGCTAAAAATCCTGCCTTTGCCTATTGAAGAAGGGTGGTCCAGAGGCTCCTCTCTCATCTGCGATACTTGAGAGTAGCCTCCTTGACTGCGAACATTGGGCAGGCCCCCAGAGGTGTTCTGGGGCAGGGGGGATGTTCTGCCACAGCTGCAGCTCCATCTGAAATTACTGGCGTTGCCCTGCCAAGTAAGTGTGGAAGCCCTTGACATCCCCTTAATGTTTCCTAGATGTGAATGTACCGATTCCCTGGGTCTTGGCATCTCAAACTCAGCATGTCTGACGTGGAACTTGAAAGGTCAAAAGATAGGCCCCTGGTATAAGGAGGTGAATGCAAAACTATTCATCGAAGGAAGGAAGGGGGAGCTGGGTCAGTTGGGGAGCACACTTTTTATAGGATGCAGGAAGCAGGGTGTTGTGGTTTCCATAGGGATTGCGAGTCTTTTGGGGTCTCCATAAAGCTTGTGGATTGCTTGAGGTCTTTGTGAAGGTTGTGGGTTGTTTGGAGTTTCTGATTTGTTTTCTCGGTTAAGTTTTGCTTCCCCAGAAGTAATACTCAACAGAATTCTTGTGGTCATGAGTGGAGTCCAGACCTGGCTCCAACCGAACTCTTCCCCTCAACCTTCCCTTCTCTGGTCTTCCACTGAGACCCCCACTGACCTCACAGTCCCCAAGGCTCTCAGCCTTGGTGTCTTCCTCTACCCTCTCTTTCCCTTGGCCACACCTCCAGTCTCTTGTCCATCTCTGATCTGTGTCCTCTGATCTCTCCCCACTTGTTCATTCTCCCCTCATGTCTGGAGGATCATGGTGGTTTGCAGGTTTCCTTGCTTTAAGGTTTTTCTCCCCTGTTCTAAAGCCACATCTGACCACATCAGTTCCCTGTTCAGTGAGCTCCCTTTCTGACTTCTCTTTTACCTTACCTCAAAATACCTTTGGCATTTGAAGTTTTTCGTAACTCTTCTCTTTGCTTCCCCCTATGCATTCAGTGACCTTCCCTCTCTGTCAACTTGTTCTTCGGTTCCCCTCGCTGAGCCCATGACAGCCTGCAGGGCTTTGCCCACAAGCAGCCTTGGTGACTGTTCAAAGCCCACCTTGCGTCGGATGGCTGCTAGGCCTTCAGTTTGAATGCGAATCCATCTGGGATGAACTTTCATTGCCCGTTTCTGTCTCATTTTCACTCAGTTGCTGCATGTTATTTCCCCTCATTGGAATATAACTTTCTTGAAGGCAGGTTCTCCTTTCTTTATGTCCCTATAACTTAGCACAGTGTCTGACCCATAGTCATAATTCATAGGTGCCTGTTGACTGACTGGGTGGCCTTTTATCTTATGGGATCCAGGAAAGAGGCATTGTTTCAACTGAAGATGCTGCTTTCAGTTTCTTCACATGTACCCTGGGGGGGGGGGGGCTAATGATTGGGTACCTTGAAAGCACCAGAAAGAAAATAGGGTATATTTTCTTCTGGTACAGTTTATTATTTTACTTTGGAAATCTTCCTAGAAAATTACAGATTGTGATGGTGTCTCTATTGGCGATTCCGAGGAGCCTTGCCCACCCCCTTCTAAGCATCTCAGTCTTCTTTCTGGGCAAGGGGCATTTTGAAGTGGTACCCCCTATTCTTGCTAACATCCCTTTGGGTTTTTTTTAATAGACTGAACTTTCTCATCTGCCAGCATGAACTTTCTTGGGGGGGGGCCTGCAACATTCTCTATATGCCATGAGAATTGTTTGTCATAAACCTCTTCATCTTTCATGAGAGATATTGCATATAATCCATGGTGTTTTGGCTCATGATGTGCTTAGGATATACTTTGCATTGAATTCTTTGCATTCTGAATCATAACCAGGAAAACATGTGTTACCATGAGGAGCAAATAACCCATTGTCCACAGCTCCCCCCACCCAAAGCCCCCCTAGACTTTGTTTCCAGGGGTAGCTCTGGCAAGCTCACAGGCAGGTAGACAGTCAGAGTTGCTAATGAAGTCTCCCAACCCTCTTTGCTCTTCTAACCTTGCTGTGATATAATGTGCCAAGCCAGCTTTCACAGTCTCCTTTGGCAATTCCTGGGTATAAGCTTTCCTGACAGACCCACCTGACCTCAAAGAGTGTAATCAATATCTCTTGAATGATTCCTATGGTCATATGTTTTCCTCTGTCTCCCTCTCTGGAATTACCCTTGAAATGGGTTTTATTCCTGAATACTTAAAATGCCCAGCAAGACCTGTTCCTGCTCACTGGGAAATAGGTTTCCCAATACATCTAGTTGGATGCCAACAGAAACAACACCAAGAGCATCTGGGTGGGGGCTCCTGGGCTGCACAAAGAGTGTCAAGATTTCTTGTGACCCACTTTCTAGGGAACTTTCTTGGGCAGCACAAGTTATTGGGAAAAGCAGACCTTGCAGCCAGGGCGAGAAGAGTTAACCTGGATTCATGTCAGTTTGGTCTGTGCTTGCTTCCCTGGTTCTGCTGTGGGATGTTTGGCCATCCACACTCTAAAGAGTTAAATAGCTCTTCTCATTACTTATCATTCAAGAGTGCCACAGTCCCAGCTCTGTTACTGATTGGCTGTGGGACCTTGGCCACAGTGACCACCTCTTTCCTCATCTTTCTTATCTGTAGAATGAAGTAACATGACCCAACTCACAATTTATATTGTAAATAAAATAGTATTGCAATGTGAGTTATTCATCTCATTTTATATGGATGAAGAAACTAAAACCCAGAAAAGGGAATTGTATTTCCCCAATTATTTGTCACAGCTGGTAAAAATCAGAGCCTCATATAAAAGTCTTCTGGCTTCAAGTCAAGTCTAGAAGAAAGTTCAGAGAGAAAAGTGCAGAAGTGTAATGCCGCAAGCTTGGCTTCAGAAGAGATGGAAGGCACCTTCTCTGCAGAGACTGGGGGGGAATCTACTACATAATGCCAGATCTTTGGGTGGCTCAGTTAATTTTGTTGATCTTCTTCACGTGTTCTCAGGGGACTGGGATGGGTGGAGGGATACATTGTGAAATGTAGGTGATGTAAAATTAAAAGCTACAGCTATACTTAAAAAAAGAGAGAGCTGGTCTTATTTGACCTTTTTTTTTTAGCACAGCTCTAGAGAGGAAATTAACCCAATCTCCCTATATGCTCTACAGATGTGAGAGTTGCAGAAACAAACTATTTATGCCTGTGTCATAGTAAACTCACTTCTGGGGTATTTAATGAAAAAAAAAACAGCACCAAATAGCCAATGGCCCCTTTTTGGTTAGGAATGGATGAAAACTTCTGCCTTCCCCTCCTGGGAAACTACAGATGTGGAATGTGGAACTCATGTTTTGGTTAGATATTTTCCTGTGACACGTGGGGGTGCCAAAGAGGCCAGGAGAGGGGCAGTCAAGGACAAAAGACTTTGGGGTGAAAATGAGGGTCATAAATGTAACTTTAGGATGTGCACAAGTCCCTGTTCTCCCACTTACTATTGAGAGACCAGATATGTCCTGGAACCTTTCACATTGCTTTTTTTTCAACTGTTAAGAGGGTTAGGTTCTATCAAACTTGGGGTCCCTTTCATCTCTTACAAAAATCTTCCTTGTTTGTAACCTTTATTAATCTAGTTCTGCCCTTGTCTGTCTGAGAAACCCAGGGCCTCACCATTTCCACTTGTTTTTAAATCTGCCTCTGCATGTGAATAGAACAGGGACGTATTTTATTAGGCATCTGGAGGCTGACCAGTTTGATAGTTCAGGTCAGTCTAAGTTTGGTTACAGATAAGTCCCAGCATCTTCAGGTCTGCAAGAGTTCTTGGAAGCCTTCAAGATTGTCTTTACCATTTTCTCATGCTTAGTGTTGGACCTCATATGACATATTTGAAGGGAGATATGAATAAGAGTTGTTCAGGTTGGACAGGCATGGATGGGCTATAAGTAGATGGCAAGGGAACTTCTAAATTGATAAGCAATCAGATCTGTTTAAGTACTGAGCACTCCTCACCTAATTATCCTGAATAAGACAGTGATTATTATTGTTACCTAATTCTTAATTCCCTCTCCCTCAAATTGCATTAAACTGAGAAAATCATGATTTTATCAAAGGAATAGTTAATTTTAATATCACCATTCAAAGGGAACTGATCTCAAGGGAAATCTGGTGGGTGTCTTGTTGAGGGGTGCAGTGTTAAATTTCAGTCTTGGTAATGTGGGATCCAGCTGTGTAAAAGGAAATTTCTTTCATATTTCATTATGGGGATTATCACCTTGGTTGCATTTGCTGATGATTTCCTGGAAATAGCATTTGCCAGAAGCTGAGAGCCAAGATTGACTTTTGAGAGAGCATGCAACATCTTTGAAATCTTTACTTCAATGTTCTAGGGTTTAACCTTAAGACTCACTGAGATTTTTCATGATAGTAAGTTCAGTATATTTTTAATTGATTGGTTTTCTTCATTTAAGGGAAAGAACAGGCAATTGAAATACTGGCTATTTAAAAAATTAAAATGTGACATACCCAGGCATAACACTGAATGTTGTGTGTAACTTATTAGAGATCCTGGCTAAGATTCAAGTTCACTTTATAAGAGGCAACTTTGCTTAGTGAAATGAGGAGATTTAGTTCTAATCTGGATTCCAGGATTTATTTTGAATGAACGAATGAATGAATAAAAAGGCCTTTATTAAGAAAGTGCTTACTATGTCCTTAGAACTGTGCATACAAATAGGAAAGCAAGCCAGGCCTTTCTCTCATGAACTTTACCAGCACACCTTGGCTGATTGTAGCTGCAGGGAAGAAGCAAGGCCTGGTAGGTTTAGGTGCAACTTGTAAGACTGATGGTGAGGCAGGTCTCCAGGGGTAGCGGCAGGGCAGATCTTCATGTCTGGTTGTTCAAATGGCTAGAAATCTAGGTTGTTTAGGAAAAAAGCGAGGAAATTTCAAATATATCTTCAGTGTCTGCTACTTTCAACCAGTTATTCATTCTTTCATGCATGCATATTTTTCTGTGTGATCCATTCAGTTATTTATCCTGTGTTTAATGTGCAAAAGGCATGAAAACCACTTTCCTTCCTGGGACCTCAACTTCCTCAACTGTAAAATGGGAGTCTTGAACTAAATGACCTGGAAGGACAACTGTGGGATGGAAGCCTTGGATTTGATGAGTGCTATGAACGATTGTAATTCAATAAGCAATGGGCTCCATGATTCTTCAGCAAACTTTTATGTGACCTGGATGAGGAGAAAAGTAGGATATGTATTCTTAAGATTTCTACAGAGTCGCAAAACTTATCACTCTCCTTCCCTCTCCCTCATCAACCTTGAAAAACATACATATACTACTTATACAGCCTGTGAGAATTCCTCTTTTTGAATATAACATGCTTTCAAAGTCTAGTGATTGATTGGATCAATTTTATTTTTTAAATTAGGTTCACAAAGAATCACAAAAATGGCTAAATTCTATCTTCTTGATTAAGTCAAATGTCTTAAGATTATGGATTTTAATTTTTTTTATTAATGTTTTACTTTCCAGTAGCACTAAATAAAGCCTCCCCCTTTTCTGAGTTTTCTTATTAAATTTTTTACCTGTTCTCACTTCACCATATTTGACTTGTGTAATAGAGTGCTGGGACTGGGTTAGGAAGTCTAATTTTTTTTCCTTGATAAGTTGCAGCAAGGCTCGTAGAGCAAACAACTCTTTGGTCCTGAATGTTTGGCCATATATACAGTGACATGCAGACTACTCAGGGACAGCATAAAATAATTAGATTTATTGACTTATACCAGTGGTTTCAATTTAGTGGTTTTGAGGCTATGGTCCAAGGAGTTCATAGTAAAAAGTCATTAATGGTACCTTAAGCAGCCAATGATTGCCTAATTATGTGACAAATATATTTTTCTCCATTACAACAGTTTGTTCATGTCTGAAGCATTATAGGTTTATTTCGGCAGCAATTTGAAATTGTTGTGATCATATGCACAATGATTTTGGTGTTTCTACAGGAATTACATAAAACTTTGACCATTTCTGACTGAGCACAATGTGTTCTTGCAGTCTCTCAACCTGTCATCAAATTGTTTCCAAACTGCTGTGAAGGTTCAACATTTGAGCGCAAATCAGTTTCCAGCAGATGGTTAGATGGATGCGCCTGCCTTCATTTGCATTCTGTACACGGCATCAGAATCGCTCCCACATTTCCTTCTGTTACCATGTAATTGTAACTCATTAGCTGCGTCAAACACATGATCAAGATGCTACAAATGTTGGTTGTTGCCGCACAAATATTGGGCTGTATGATAGCTGGGCTTGCATCTTGAAACCATCATGGACCTACACAAATGGTCTGCAGAATTAAACCTTGTATGCTTCTCATTGTTGTATTAAGTCTGTTTACTGATGTAAACTTTCCAACTGCTATTATTACTTTTTAATTTAGAGGATTTTTCACATGAACTGATTGGGCCATACTAGTCAATCACTTAGTAGAGTTTCTATGAGAGGACAGCTAGTGGTAGATGAGGAGGTGAACATGTCTTCATGTCTGTGCATTTATCATTTAATATAGTACTTGTAATTAGGAGAAAAGTATCTTTTATATAGATTTATTAGCTGTCATTTTGGTTAATGAAGTAGCTAAAAATGTATTTCCATTTCAGCAAGAAAATTTATAAACTTTTCCTCCCATTTTCTACCATATGTGGGTGAGCAAGCATTTTCATTTTATCCTTATTTTAAATCAAAATATTGAAATAAACTCTATATAATATTTAAGACTCTCTAGTGTTGTGCCAACCTTTGAAAATTGTACACAAAAATTTCAACATTGAAATTGTTTATGTACATTATTAAATTATGTTAAATATCTCCTGTTACAGCTTATTTCATTAAAATTTGTTTATGTTCAATATATTTGTAAAATAAAGAAATTTAATATGAAATCTTGCAGATAATAATAAGCCTACTAGGTCATACTCAGTTTTAAAAAAATTCTTATAGAGTGTCATAAAATATCTGTAATTATTTTAGAATTTTATATTTAGAGTTTTTTTTTTTTTTGGTTTTTGCAAGGCAAATGGGGTTAAGTGGCTTGCCCAAGGCCACACAGCTAGGTAATTATTAAGTGTCTGAGGCCGGATTTGAACCCAGGTACTCCTGACTCCAAGGCTGGTGCTTTATCCACTATGCCACCTAGCGTCCCAAACTTTTTTTTTTAGGTTTTTTTTTTTTGTAAGGCAAACGGGGTTAAGTGGCTTGCCCAAGGCTACACGGCTAGGTAATTATTAAGTGTCTGAGACCAGATTTGAACCCAGGTACTCCTGACTCCAAGGCTGGTGATTTATCCACTACGCCACCTAGCTGCCCCTTATTTAGAGTTTTCATAGTTAAGGGTAACATTTTTAATTTTTCCATTGTAATTACATAATAAATTTTAAGTTGGAACTTTTGGGACTAAAACTTATTCTACTTATTGTAAGCATCTAATAAATTAAGATAAAAGAATATGATGTATTATACTAAATAGCCTTGGGAGGACACAACATATTTTTTTTAATTGAAAGGGATTCTTGAAACTAAAAATATTTGGGAACCTTGCACTTATAAACCAACCTTTCATCTTTTTTACATTTTTAAAGAAAATTCTAATATGTTGTAGGCCTTTGCATGTATGTGAGCATATTTGACATTGAGTTCACCATATCACACTCCTTAAATGTGGGTGTCTCCCAAGGCACTCCCTGGTTCCTCCCTCTGTCTTTTTTTTCTCAGGATCTCACCAGCTTCCTTGGGTTGAATTATTCTCCCAGTGCTGTTGACCTCCCAGATTTTACACATCCCTCCCTAGCCTCTTTCTTGAGCTCTGTTCCCTTATCATTTTGTCCTGGGCATATCTCAAATCAAGCATGTCCATTTCCTTTACCTCTCAAGCCCCATCTTCTCTTTCTAATACCACTTTGCCAGTCACCCAAGTTCACACCCTTGAAGCCATCCTTCTCCCTCACCCCATATCTGATCACTTGCCATATCTTGTTCCTTCCATCTCTACATCATCTCTCACACCTGTCCTCTTTCCTCCACTTACCCAGCTGTCATTCTGGGTCAGATCCTTACTGCCTCTTGCCTGGACTACTTGCAATAATCACCCTTCTCAGAAGGAAATATTTAACCCTGAAAAAAAATGATAATTCTCTTATATTAATAGCCATTTATTGAATTAGGACTAAGGTTTTTTTTCCTTTCCCATTGATTGAGCTGGGAAAACTTAGACTTAATCAAAAGGTAATGAAATGCTACTCTAAGGAAAGTAGTGAATTCTGGCTCATTGTGTTTAAGTCATACAGATGTGAATAAAAGTGGAATAGCCTCTCTTTTGACTACATTGCTCTAGACTAGAGTGGTCTGGGAAGAGAGAAGCTTCTTTGTCTAAGACTGAGTGATCAGAGTCACATCTTCCAGACCCTCATTACAATACCTCTCTCATTATATTTTTCATTCTCTCATTACTTGTTAACCAATCAAAATTGATTTCCACCCTCAGGAATACCCACTCTTGCAAGGGCATATAAGCCTTGAGTGGGTTCTACAAGGGATCTTTGGCATTTGAGAGTTCCACTAACTCCTTTTATTAATTATCTACTAGAAATAATTAATAAAATGACTAATTGGGGTGGCTAGGTGGCGTAGTGGATAAAGCACCAGCCCTGGAGTCAGGAGTACCTGGGTTCAAATCTGGTCTCAGACACTTAATAATTCCCTAGCCGTGTGGCCTCGGGCAAGCCGCTTAACCCTGTTTGCCTTGCAAAAAAACCTAAAAAAAAATAAAATGACTAATTACTCAGAAATTATCTCTCTGAAGCTTTTATACATCACAGCCCTTAGAGCATGTAGGGCTCTCCTCACAGGGATTAGATTCCTGGGTAGTCTGGCCATTACTTTCTTATTCTCAGATCAGAAAATAAACTGTCTTAGTGAAAAGTCTCCTCTCCTTTTCTCAGCATTGATGGCCATTTATCTGGTACCTGGACAAAATTTCTAGGTATTCTATTATACACGAAGGCACACCAAAATTTCCCCAAATGGTCCCTGAACCATCCTTTGGATGTTCAGGAAGATTTCCTCTGGGTCCTTGTCCCAAAGAGCCTTGGATATTGTCCCCAGGCTGCCATCATAGGGGTGATCTAGTTGGAGTTTCTGACTCATCCTTTACTGGGACAAACATTAACTGAAAGAAAAATAAACTTTGAAAACCCCCCAAAGAGGTGTGAGGCTTTCAGAAAGGGATTAAACCCTTGAGGATTGCCAGTAGACTGCCTTCATCCTAGGGCTTTGCAGGCTGGGAGATCTTAGAGAGACTCCTGGGATGTGTTACAAAACTGGCATCCCTAGTCTGCTTGAAAGTAAAGAGAAAGCAAAATGAGTGTTGAGGAGCTAAGCATCAGCTTTTTAGGAATGCCACATCCCTGCTTTTCATACCACAACATTTTGTTGTAGAGCATTAAGACAAGTGGAAATTATTATAAAGAAATTGGTCTGACTTTGTAAGAGGCATACTGGAAAAACTGTACAATTGACTTGTACAATTTCAGTGTAAAACAAGAGGAAAATGAGCTATTTTTTCTTTTGTTCAGTTATGGCTGACTCTGTGGAGCCACTTTTAAGGTTTTTCTTGGCAAAAATACTGGAGTGGTTTGTCATTTCCTTCTCCAGCTCATTTTACCGATAGGGAGAACTGAAGCCAACAGGGTTGCCCAGGTTCACACAACTAGGAGGAGTCTGAGGCCAGATTTGAACTCAAGAAGTTGATTCTTCCTAATTCCAGGCCTAGTAACCCTATCCACTGTGACACCTAGTGATTCTCAAATACTAGCATGTTCACTGACAAAAGTCCTGGATGGAGAATCTTTCCATTAGGTCCCTGCAAAGGTGAAGGACCCAATATTTATCCCAGATGAGTCCCCACATAAAGTACAAACTCTGAACCTATTGTGCCAACCCCTAAATACACTGCTAGGCCGGGTCCCCACTGGTAGCCCTGTGTTTTCCTAATGTTATAGTTCATGAGCCCCCATCAATGTGCTCCCACTCTGTTCCTGTGATTGCTGGTTGAGACTTAGCTTGCAGAATAGGAGCATAGTAAGATCAGCTTGTATAAAATATCTACCCTCAAGTCTGTGA